>NC_064631.1:148480657-148780895 GCF_023864275.1 Schistocerca cancellata | reverse complement strand
ATTTTCTATGTTTGTTATAATGTCTAGTATTTTCGCCTGTATAGATATAAGGTTGTTTCCTCTGAGTGTAAAGGTGCACATCATACTTATACATTGCTGAATACTTTGTATGCTTAATACATTTTAATATTTTGACAGTTCTTTTGTGAAGAACGGAAAAGGTAATTATGAACTGATAAAAAAAACTGCACAAATAGTAAAATGCAAGAGAATAATAGCTTGTCAATACATGAAAACATCTATACAGATACACTGCACCGTATGCCACACACGAACTAAACACAACATTATCACACACATGTACATAATGTACTGAGCTATACACAAAGTCAACGTCAGCAGTACACTTACACAAAACATGGCTAACCAACATGAATGGTAGTGTACTTCTCGCATGATATTTGTAATCAGAGATTCTTTGTATTGCTCCTTTTTGATGAGCATTTGTTTGTTTTGTAACTGAATCGTTTATAATAGTAGGTACTTTGCTATTTTGCACTCACGAACTTTTAGGTAGTCATGTGTTGTAGTGACTTTTCTTTAAGCCAAATTTTGTGTGTATATAATTACTTGAAATACTAAATTAATGATACATGAATACTAAATGCAGATACTAAAGTGTATTCTAAAAGAGTGAAATTTTTTAAAGGAACTTTGCAAAAACATGTGACTCATAATTAGAAAGATATTAATAGATTTCTGTTACAGTGAAAGACAAATTAGAGGTGTGCATCTGATAAACAGTGATAGCTTTGGTGGAGAATTAGTGTGTCATGCATACTCCAGATCCCTGGTGGGGTGCTAAATGAACATTAGGGACAAGTAATAAGCATTCTGCTGGACACTAAGATGTACACTTACTTGGGAAAGAACTGAAGCTGCTTCCTTGAAGAGGGTGTGGTACCAAAAGGGCATTGATAGATTCTCATGCACAGGAATTCACACTGCATCTCCAACACCAATCCTCATTGAGAACATTTCACATCATGTAAACATGGTGTATCATGTCCGATGGTCACACCTGAACTAAGCCACGGCACACTAGCAGTAAAATGTAATTTCTGCCTGACATCTGTGCAGTGCACATTATTAACTATTTGAAATGTACATGTTAATACGTGTACAAGAAAACAAAACTTATAGGCACATTGATATTCACGTAAAATCAACAACCTTTTAACCCTTGTAGATAGGCAATGTGTTATACAAACAAAGAATGAACTTTCAGCTTTGTCTGAATTTTCGTTGTTTCTGTAGTGAACAATGCCCAAATCTTTACAGTTGACAGAATGTGATGAAAAATAAATAGTTGTACATTATAACTGTATGTTGTTATCTATTGTAAAGAACTGAATCTAAAAAATATTTATCTATTATCTATGCATTTCTCTATGTACAGTGTTTTAATTGTATAAGCACCATAGAAGTGTGGCCTTCCAAAAGACTTATGCCAAAATATGAATGTTTCATGAATCACAGAGCCTCAGCACTGCTGCATGTATACAAGAAGACACTGGGGTGAAAATGAGGAAGACAATACTGTGTACGTGTACCATGAATGTTCCAAGGAGATAAAAGCATCTGGCCTGACACCACCTTGGAATGTCACACAACCCATGTCTGTGTCACAAGCAGCATCTGACATCACAGCCTGCATCTATGCCATGTCTCTGATGGACTCACAGCCAACATTACGTTGTGAACAGAAGCTGATGAATGTTTGGAATCAACGCTCATCCCAGGACACTGTGTCGCTCCTATATCTTGGTGATATAGGACAAATCTGTGCCAAGGACTTAACAATAATTGAACAGAACACTTATTGAATCTGTTCTTATCAAACAAGAAAAAGAAATGTGTGCATATTAACTTTATTACTGTTGTGTGAAGGGCGAATGACTACTCACAAAGAGGCAACGAACTGTATCATAGTCATTCAGGGAGCATTGTAATACCCCTTTCTAAAAAAATTTTTCCACTTGTGTTCATCAATATTTACATTGATATAAATGTCAATGATTTTGTATGTGAGTGCTTGAGCAATAAAAGAAGGTGCAGCCTTCAAATTTTTTTTAGAGAGCAGCTAGGAGAAGCCTGGCTGTTCACACTTGGCTTTCTGTTTTGAATTATGGCAATGTGAGCATTGTGGGCTGTCTGTAAATGATATCATAATATATGATTTTATTTTGAGCTATTTAAGTGTTGCTTTCTTATTAGTACACTAGGTCACATGTTTATTTGATTATTTATTGTATTATGAGTTCTATTTGGGGCATTTCTAGTAAGGAAGACACAACAGTTCAATGTCTCACCGATCCACCATTGGCATGATTTCATTACTAATTTGCTATGTTAATTTTTACTTACTGTGTGTGCATAACCTGCAGTCATACAGAGACGAAGTCAGAGTTTTTCAAGTCAATCATATAGCAGAGATCAGTTAACAATTCATAATACTCAGATTAAATTTTCTAAAATGCAGTCGCCCAATGTCCACTGTTGCACCAGTCTGCGATTACAGTCTTCATTCTGCTAACGGTAACTTGAGTTATTTGAGTTGACAGTGGTGGAAGTCAAGTCACAAGCTTTCAACCTTACGTGGGCACTGGGGTATGCTGCAGATCAGTGTGTCACCACAATTAAAATACTATATCCACATTCGCTGGCTTCATTAACTCACAACTAAATTGTCACTTTGCAACCTAATCTATCTCTTGGGCTCCACTAGAGATCAATCTGTCATCACAACCTACATTCTATAAGTGAGAGCAAGTCAGTATTCTTTCTCTTCCTGATTGCACATGTATTGCATTACATGCCACAGGACAAAGCCGACATCTGGTATTGACAGCTTCAGTTGAGCCTCATTTTCAGTAGTTGCACTCATATATGTAAAAATAAATATAAACTTTAGAGGGAAGATTCAATGTTCATGGCCCAGGATTCACCAGTGGCCATCCACAATGGCGCTGTGCGAAACTACGTTTTATATTGTAAGATATTAGGTGCAAATTGTGCACAATAAAAAGAAAATTATGCACTGAAACACCAAAGAAAATGGTATAGGCATGCGTATTCAAATACAGAGGCAGAATATAGCACTGCTGTCAGCAACGGTTATGTAAGATGATAAGCGTCTCGCATAGCTGTTGGATCGGTCACTGCTGCTACAATTGCAGGCTATCAAGATTTAAGTGAGTTTGAATTTGGTGTTATAATTGGAGCATGAGCGATGGGACACAGCATTTCCAAGGTAGCGATGAAGTGGGGATTTTCCCGTACGACCATTCCACGAGAGTACTGGGAATATCAGGAATCTGGTAAAACATCAAATCTCTGACTTCGCTGCGGCTGGAAAAAAGTCCTGCAAGAACAGGTCCAATAATCACTGAAAAGAATAGTTCAGCATGACAGAAGTGCAACCCATCCGCAAATTGCTGCAGATTTCAATACTGGGCCATTAACAAGCGTCAGTGTGCGAATCATTCAATGAAACATCATTGATATGGCCTTTCAGAGCCAAAAGCCCACTCGTTTAACCTTGATGACTGCATGACACAAAGCTTTACACCTTACCTGGGCCCATCAACACCGACATTGGACTGTTGATGACTGAAAACATGTTCCATGGTCAGAAGAATCTTGTTTCAAATTGTATCGAGTGGATGGACATATACAGGTATAGATACAACCTTGTGAATCCATGGACCCTGCATGTCAGCTGCGGACTGTTCAAGCTGGTGGAGGCACTGTAATGGTGTGGGACATGTGCAGTTGGAGTGATATGGTACCCCTGATATGTCTAGATATGACTCTGACAGGTGACACATACATAAGCATCCTGTCTGATCACCTGCATCCATTCATGTCCATCGTGCATTCCGACAGATTTGGGCAATTCCAGTAGGACAATGCGACATGCCACTCATCCAGAATTGCTACATAGTTGCTTCAGGAACATAATATTGCATGTAGGACAATGCGACATGCCTCTCATCCAGAATTGCTACATAGTTGCTTCAGGAACATAATATGGCTGAACATAATATTGCATTCACAGACCTGTAACCAAACTGCCACCTGACAACCTAACCTAGACCTCAGGGCACACTACAGATCAGTCTATCTCATCAGCCAGTATTCGGTGGAGGGACGGGGTGCAGGAGGCAGTATTACACTCCAGCCACATTTTATAGACCAAAAGAAAGGCAGAAACAGTAGTGCAGATGCCAGAAGCTAACTGGCACTGCTTGCATAGGGGTTGTTTTTGTGAATTGTGTTTTATTCATCTCTATGATGTACATCTGCAATCCATTTGGTTTGCGCACAGGAGAATGTAAAAAATTTATAATACAGTTACAATGATTTTTACATTAATAAATAATAGCATTACTATAAGACTATTTCTTGGAATATGTAATGTGATGTATACAGCTCAAATTTCCAGTTTGCCCTGCATGAATTCATCCCCTGAGTAATAACACTTCAGTGTCAGTACCTCATTTAGCTTCCTTTTAAGTGAACCTAAATTCATCTTCATCAACTTGTTCCCTTTTAATTTATTACAAATTTTCACTCCCATGGTCCGCAGCTCGTGGTCTAGCGGTAGTGTTCTTGCTTCCTGCAGAGGGGGTCCTGGGTTTGATTCCCGGCGGGGTCAGGAATTTTTCCCTGCCTTGAGATGACTGGGTGTTGTGTTGTCTTCATCATCATTCATCCCCATTACGGTCGAAGGAAGGCAATGGCGAACCACCTCCGCTAGGACCTTGCCTAGTCAGCGGTGCGGGTCTCCTGCAGTGTTCCCCACACTCCTCGGAGTATGGGACCTCATCATCATCACTCCCATGTACTGAGGTCACTGGGCATACAATCTGAGGCAGTGGGTGGGAAGCATAAAATTTTCTTTGTTTCTAGTATCATGTGAATGGACAAAATGGTTTCGCTCAAATAATTCATGCCTGGTGTACAAAAATATAATTTTCTGATATAGTTTTAAAGCTGGCAGAGGTAATATTTTAAGTTTCCTAAATAATGGTTGACATGGTTCTTTGTGAGTTGCAGTGCACATATTTCAAATGATTTTTTTCTGTATTTTTAGTATCCGCACTATGTTTGTGGAGCTATCCCAAAAACAATACCGTACATAATAATGGATTCGAAGTAGCTCGTATATGCTTTGTTTGTGTTTCCATGTCAGTTGCAGTTGATAATATTTACACTGCAAATGCAAAGTTGTTCAGTTTGTTTGCTATTCAATGTGTGCCTGCCAGCTCAGATTTTTATCTACATTTAAACGTAAGAATTTGACTGAGTCAACTTATTCTATATCTTGGTTGTTGTGTAAAATCTTAATCTGCTAACATTTTGACTGTTTGGTTTTGAACTGGATCATGTGAGCCTTAGATATGTTTAGATTCAACCCATTTACCTGAAAACAAGTTTCTAAGGTATTGAGCATACTGATCACATATTTGGGAATTTTTTCCAAATCCTGATCTTCAACTAAGACAGAAGTATCATCTGCGAACAGAATTGATGGGGAGCTGATATTTAATGGTAAGTCATTAACATAGAAGAGAAAAAGGACAGGGCCTAATTTGGATCCTTGTGGAACACCCTGAGATATTTTTTTTCCAGTCAGAAATTGGTGACAGTCTTCCATGCTGTAAATTGTTTTTCTTTCCCATTTGTAAACTAGTGTGGTATTGACATGCCCCCCCCCCCCCAAATAAACACACAAATCGTTCAGGAACAGTTGTGGTTCTCATTACAGTGAAAAGGCTGTGTGCTGTTATGAAGTGCAATTAGGTTGATTTTAGTTCAGGATTAAGTGCATTTTCTTGAGTAAAGAAATTTGTAAAATTCTTAAATGACTGTTAATTTATCATAATTGACACATATATAGAGTTGCAAGCAGAAATCAGGATGCTGCAAAAGGTAGAACATAATACTTGTGTGATCATCACAGATGGCAATGAATGCTCTGCAATGTGCTCCCACGCTGGTCACAAGGTTGGTAAGGAGTTCTTGTGGTAGGGCATTCCATTCCTACACCAGCACAGTTGATAACTGCAGGATGGTCGTTGGCCTATGTAGATGTGCCCCCCCCCACATACACACACATGCTAGATGGAGAATAACACACACAATACTGAGAGGGGTGGGGGGGGGGGGGGGGGGGGAGGGGGGGGCTACTTTATGCTCACCATCTCAAAATACTGTAATCTAGTCAGTTACTTTACGCTTTAAAATTATGAAAAAATATTTATTGTTGCATACTTCTACCAAATTCCATGTATGTTTTCAATTTTTCAGTTAAACTTAACACAAAAATTTAAATCTTAGTAGATGTCACTTTCTCAATGAATACTGTATTCAATAATTCTAGGTTCACGGGTTTACTTATACCTCTGTAAGAGGTATGTTGAGAGTAAAAGTCAACAACAATGAACCAAATTTGAGTTTTTCAATTTTTTTTTCTTTTCCAAAGTCATTTGTGCACATTATTGATATGCATTGATATTGCTAATAGTGTGCTAAAGGATACTTTCATGTTCTGGACTCCACTCACACATCAGCATGTCTCTAAAAAGGTATAAATTGTTAATATAATTCAAAAACAATTAATACATTTTTAAGGGTGGATAGAAAGTACTCTGCCCCCCCCCCCCCCCCCCCCCCACATCTCCCTCCTACTAATGTACGTTATGGAAAATGTCTTGGTATTGCTAGGATTAAGGCAGGACAGTTTATTCGCCAAATACCTTCTCGTTCCAAGCGCTCCTGTACCTGTGCTGGTTGATGAAGTTCTGCATTGTCATCCACAAGAATGAAGTCGGGACCAAACATGCTCCTGAAAAGACAAATGTTGGGAAGGGATAGAATGTCACAAGGATGTTGACTAACGAGTATACTGTATTCAGAGATTTGAAGTCAGTACACCCATGCAATATTATTTCTCCCCACACCATGACACCTGGAACACCAAAATGATCATGTCCGACAATGCTCCTGGGTGCACTATGTGCGGTCTCATACAGCAAGGGGTGGGAACATGTAATGCAGCCAAGAACATTTTTGAACATGATCGTTTTGGTGGGCCAGGTGTTAAGGTTTGGGGGAGGGGTGTTGTGTGAGCTTGCTGTCTCCAAATCTTTTAACACAGTACATTCACTAGTTGTCAGCATCATCCTGACACTCTACTCCTTCCTGACATTTGTGTTCATGGAAGTGAATTAAGCTTGACTTCATTTTATGGATGGGTGTGCATGCCTGCAACAAATGGTGAAGGTGCAAGAGCTCTAAGGACAAGAGGATATTTGGGAGATGGCCTGGCCTGCCCATTCCCTCGACTTACTACCAGTTTTATGACAGCATGTCCACATGTACCAGTGACTGTCCAGCTGTTGTCAACTGCACTGGTGGAGGAATGGAAGGCCCTAGCAAAAGACCTCCTTACCAATCTTGTGACCAACATGGGGGTACATTGCAGAGCATGCATTGCCATCTGTGGTGATCATGCACCCTATTAAGAACCATGTCCTGCTTTTTGTAATGTCCAGGGACCATCATAAATGATTGTCCATGAATGGAAGCATCATTTCTGTTCATCTCATTGTGTATTTCTTTCAGTTATTTATCTCCTATATTATACTGTAGTAATTTTTATGTATGGTCGCTAAGTTTGATTGAGCTATGTTAATCGTCAGTGACACATTATAAAAAAAGTTGCTTTCACACCAGTGTAGTATGAATGTGTGGGCCTGTGAATGCTTCTGGGACCTCATTGTTATTTACTGCAGCATGCAACTAATGTGTGTTGTACAGTCTGTTGCATGTACACCACCACCACCACCATCACAAGATCCCGAAGAGTATGCAAACCTCCATTTCTATCGCCATATTTGTGCTGTCAGCAACTTGTTGCTGTTACCGAGCCAATGCTGTAATTGACAACCTGAAGCTGTCCTCAAGACATTGTATTGCACCGGAAATCAGACGCAAGTAAGATGCCAGAAGTCATCATCCTGATTTTTTAAGGGGATGCTTTCCCAACAACCTGTGGTAGAATTCCAGGTCAAAGTAGTGTAAAGGTTTGAACCCTCACACCAATAAAAGCCAACTCAAAAGTAATTCCTGGCTTTCTCCAAGAAAACTTTTGTATGAACACCGAAGGTGTTAACTGCAGTTTTTTTATCAAATCACTCCATTACGAACACACTATGCGAAGTATTAATGTGTTAAAAAAAAAGTCCTGTAGATCCTTTCATTTCTGATTTGCCCCCAGCCCCAAAATATAGGTGATTACACTTGTCACGGACATTCTTAATGTTTGTACTATCATGTTTCATGTTTTAATAATTCAATTGGTAGAAGCAAGGCAATGTTTCGTGTAGAAATAAAGTAATAACTGTATTTATTAAATACTGTATCAAGTAATGTTGATACTTCTGAACTGAGTGTACATTTCATCAGTCTTGTTAAAATTAAATATTTTAATGCAACTGTTATTTGTACAATTATTGGTGCAAAAACTGTGTCTTGTAAAGAGTGTGAAAATCAGTTTTGTTGTTTAATAAAGCTTTGCTGTTAGTGATCTGTTCTATTTGTGCTAAATAAACATTAGTGCCGGAACAAGAGAGCTTCACAATGAGTTAAAATCAAACAGAAATCCGGATTTTGTTACTTATGTCAAATAGTATAAAGCTGTATTTAGTAAAGTTGTAATGGCAGCTAAAAAAATGGCAAATAAATTCATACGAGAACACAGAAATAAGACAAAAGCAGTGTGGTCAGTTGTTCAGTCTGAATCAAAGAGCCAAAGTAAAAATTCATGAGATTTTGAAAATGAGATGTGAAAATGAAATTATAGTAAACCCTGTTCAGATGTCAAGTTGTTTCATTGAATTATTCCTAAATGTAGTAAGATCAGATGTGGATATGACATTCTATCAAGGCATCACAAATTTGGAAAACGGCCAGAACACATCTTTTAAACAATTTGAAAAAATCACCCAAAGGGATGTGGAAAAGGAAATATTGTCTCTAAAAAACAAAACCTCACATGGGTGGGATGAAATACACACATCTGTAATCAAGTGTGTATACGATATTATTTCTCAGCCACTGTCAATTATTATTAATCAATCTTTTGAACAGAGATGCTTCCCAAATGTATTGAAATATGCTGAGATCAAACCAGTATTCCAAAAAGGATCGACAGAAGATATGGGGAATTACCACCATATCTCTCTTTTGCTAGTCTTCTCTAAAGTGTTTGAAAAGATTGCAGCAAAACAAATTAATAAATTTCTTACTGTAAATGCTATAATTTTTAAAAACCAGTTTGGATTCCAACAGGGTAAAAGCACTGTGAATGCTATAAATGAGTTTATCCAAAAAATATGCTCCACATTAGATAAGGATAGAAAGGTCACAGGAATGTTCTGTGATCCTACTAAAGTTTTCAATTCAGTTTTATTTATTTATTTATTTATTTATTTATTTTGTGTGCCATAGATCCATAAGGGAACATATCCCTGGATATAGAACGAGTCAAGGTTTTTACAGATTATTGTTTTGTGCACAGATACATTGATCTTATCATTAGATTAAAGAAACTGTGAAGTTTAGCATATACCCTTACATATTAGTTAAGATACAGGACATCTGAAAGAATATACAGTCATACATAAATTTGGGTATTGTTCTTAAGTTATACAGGTGTCATATACAGACATACATAAATTTGGGTACTGTATTAAGTTACACTGTACTTACAGAGTATGATTAGTCAATTGTAGAGGTCACAAAGTAAGGTTTAAGCACAAACAAGAGATTCTATGCATTTTTGCTAAGAAAATCATCAATACTGTAACAAGATTCATCTAAAAGGAACTGCTTCAGATTTTCTTTAAACTTTGGCATGTTTCCAACCAGTTCTTTAATGTGCGGTGGGAGGGCATTAAAAATCTTGGTGCCACTGTATAAAACCCCCTTCTGGACCATGCTTTTCGTTTTCAGCTCATGATGGATATCCAGTTTCCTTTGGGTGTTATAACTGTGGTATGAGCTATTGATTTTGTATAAGTTGCTATTTTTTGAAACAAAGCACATCAGGGAAAAAATATATTGGGCAGGTGTTGTAAGGATTTTTAGAGCTCTAAACAGATCACTGCACAAGTGCCTAGGATGTACTCCACACATAATTCTTATTGCTCACTTCTGTGCATGGAACACTTTTTTTGCTATTGGTTGATTTCTCCAAAATATTATACCATAGGCCATAAGTTGGTGAAAATAGCCAAAATATGCAGTTTTTATTGTGCTCATTTCCCTAGTGTCTGAAATTATTCTTAAGGCAAACGTTGCTGAGCTTAGCCTTTTGCACAGATCTTGAATGGTGGTGCCACTTCATTTTGTTATCTATATGCTGCCCAAGAATTTGGAGGGCTCAACCTCCAAAATCTCGTGCTCACCCATTTTTAGGTTCATTTCATTATTAACATTTATGTTAGAAGAGAAATGAATGTAATTTGTCTTTTTTAGGTTGACTGTAAGGCAATTAGTTTCAAACCAGTTTGTCAAATCTGCAAAAGCTTTATTTGCAGCCTCATTTGACACATTCCCTGAGAGATTATTAACTGATAAAGTGGTGTTGTCAGCAAAAATGAGTATTTTCCCATATTCTGTACATAGTGCTAAGTCATTTTTAAATATTAGAAAGAGCAGTGGGCCCAATACTGAGCCTTGAGGTACTCCTGCAGAAATGGAGCCCTATTCTGAAGATACCTAGCCATTATGCAGTCCTTCCACAATTACTTTCTGTTTTCTACCACACAGGCAGGATTCAAGCCACGTGCCTATGGTTCCACACATTCCTAGGGTCTTGGCTTTACTCAAGAGAATATGGTGACTTACACTGTCAAAAGATTTTGACAGGTCACAAAATATTCCAACCATCATCATATTATTATTTATGGCTTCCATAACATTGTCAATAAAGGCATGTATTGCATCCACGGTTGATACCCCTTTCCGAAAGCCAAACTGGCTACTGCTGAGGATGTTATATTTACTAAGATGCTCAACCATTTTGCTATGCATCAATTTCTCTAGTACCTTGGAGAAAAATGAGAGTAATGAAATTGGCCGATAGTTTGTAGCCTCAGTCTTTTCTCCATTTTTATAAATTGGTCATATAAGCCCATATTTTAGCCTGTCGGAGAAAAATACCTTCTTCCAATGACGTATTACTAATATGGCAGAGGACTGTACTCATTTCTTTACAAAATTATTTCAGTAACTTGCTGGAAATGTTGTCAACTCCAGCAGAATTTTTACATTTTAAAGACGTAATTATTTTTTCTAATTCTATCACTGTAGTTTTTTGAAGATGCATCTCATCTATTTTGTTAGTTAAGGTGTTATGCAAGTATTCTGTAGCTTTCTTTACAGAACCCTGGCATCCCATTTGGTTGGTGACTGTTAGGAAATGATTGTTAAAGATATTAGCCACCATTTTGGGAGCATCCACTGAAAGGCTCCCAGTTCTTAAGGTAATCACTTCTTTGGCAGATAGGCCTTTCCCCGTCTCACTTTTAACATATTTCCACGTGGTTTTCATTTTGTTATTTGATTTGTCAATTTCATTTTTTAGATACATACTTTTAGATTTCTGGATCACCTTCCTTAATATCTTAGAGTACACTTTATATTGCCCCATCATTGCAGTATTGTTAGACTGTCTGGCTGAGGCAGACAATTATCTTTTTGTTTTACATGAAATTTTGATGCCCTGGGTAATCCATGGCTTAAATGCAGGGTTACATTGATTTTCTCTGACTCTCTTATTTGGAAACACCTCCTCAAAAAGATTTTATGTTAAATTAATAAATACATTACATTTTGTGTTGATATCTGCTGAGTTAAATACTTCAGACCAGTCAACTAACTGTAGCTTCTGCCTGTATGTCTCCACTGTTTCTTTATTTATTGGTCTCCCATTTTTCCATATAGCTTTTGGCTTTCTGTTAAGATTAAATGGTGGGTTTTCAGAAGTATAGCATCATGGTCTGACAGCCCATTTAGGACTTGACTGACTGTCAAGCTACTGTGCCTAGACTTATCAACAAACACATTATCAATTAGAGTACTGGAGTGGTCAGTTACCCTAGTGGGAAATTCAACTACTTGCATTAGATTGTAACAGCCCATTAGTTGCTCCAGCTCCATTCTGTCATAACTTTCATTCAGGAAATTTACATTAAAGTCGCCTAGTATTATGACTGAAATGTTTTTTTTTCTTTTTCTGTACAATTTTGATAACATTGCTTCACTCTGTTTGAGAAAGATTCCAAGATTCCCTGCAGGTGCTCTATAAATTGATAATATGACTACTGATACACTACTTGTTGCCAGTTCTATACCACACAAATCAAAGTGCTGCTCAATACAAAATTTGCTTACATCATGAGTTCTAAATACCACATTATTTCTAACATAAATCACTGTTCCGCCCCTCTCCATGTTGGATCTGCAATACTGAGATGCTAAACTGAATCTGTCTAAGCACAACATCTGAATATCAAAAGTGACATGATGTACAGTGAAGCATAGTAAATCTGGTTGCTTTTCTCTTTCAGTATCATTTATGTTTATTAGTAGCTGGTCTAGTGAATTTTTTAAGTCCTCTTAGGCCAATGTTCTGATAGAAAATTGTGAGTGGTTTAGTCTTTCTTAAATCTGCACCATTTTTACAATTAGGCTTACTTTGTAACAGGGTACATTCACTGTGGACATGTAGGCCTACTGTTGGTTTGAGCTTCGGAACTTCTGCTATATCCTCTTCCTCTGCATTGAAGGATTCCAATGGTTCTGTCTGGATGGTGTGTTGAACACTCTGTATGTTACTGGCACAGGATACAGTATTTAAGTGAGTTGGCAAATCAGTTGAGAACGAATTGTTTTCGTAAATCAGGGTACTTAGCTCGATCTTTTCTGGTTTTTTTTCGGCAAACACAATACCATTTACAAAGTTAGATACATGTTTTGCACATCCTTTCCGCTTCTCGAGATTCTCTACAGCTCCAGTTTGCAATTTACTTACAATTTCATCATTACGAACATGACACACCTTCTGCAGCTCGGTATTTTCATTTCTTAGTTGCGAAATTCCACGTCTTAGGACTTCCACGATTTTTTGTATACTTGAAATGTGTTCATTTAATTTTGCTATTTCACTGTCACACTTCCCACAGTTTCCTTTTTTTATGGCAAAACTGTAACTTTTTTCCCTTGATCACTATGAACAAGCACACTAGACGCCATTGTGTCATGCATTACTCCTCCACAAATTACAGATGTATGGAGTCAGGGACACTGCTTTAAAATGGTCAGATAGGAAACAAAGAGTAATTTTAACTTCAAATGGAACCAATTATTCCTCAGACTGGAAAACAGTTCCCCAAGGATCCCACAAGGTTCGATATTGGGCCCTATCAGTTTCTTTTTTATGTAAATGACCTATCACTTGCTATTGATGTTCATTCAGTCTTATTTGCTGATGATACATCAGTTCTAATTGAAAACAACGTATCTGAAAGTATCCCAGAAAAAAGCCAAAAATACTTTAGAAAAACTCAAATCTTGGTTCTATCAAAACGGACTAAAACTAAATGTAACTAAAACCAAAGTGATGCAATTTGAAGCTAAATTAGTAGAAAGGACTGAAATAAAGATAACTTGCAATGATCAGGATATCACAGAAGCAAACCATGTGAAGTTCTTTGGCCTAAATCTCGATAAAAATTTAAATTGGAAGGTACACATAGATTACTTAGCAAATAAACTGAACAACTTAGCATTTGCAATGTGTATTTTCTGAGGCGCCACAAGCATGGATACCAGAAAGATAGTTTATCACTGCTACTTTGAGTCAGTTATTTGTTATGGCATAATGTTCCAGGGAAATTCAGCAAATGTCACTTGGCTCCCAGTATTAGAAAAGAAAGTAATTAGAAACATGTTTGTCGCAAAAAAAAAAAAAAAACGGGAATCCTGTCGACCACTGTTAAAAATTTAAAAGTACTATCTGTCCCCTCACTTTACATGTATGAGGTGGTGGTGTTCTTATATAAAAATCAACATACACTAGACACTAGACAACTACAGCACTCACCACAGAGATAATTTCAAACTTCCAACACATCATTTAAAACTTTATGCACAAACGCCAGAGTATAGGGGTTAAAAACTTTCAATAAAATAAAAGGCAGTAATATATTTAAGATGGAGCTTGGTTCACTGAAAAGATTGCTCTTTACTCTTCTGGTGGAAAAATGTTGTTATTCTGTCCAAGAATTCATTAAGGACAGCTTCACAGTCTGAACACAGGGATTGTATTACATGTATTATTTTATGTACTTGTGTAGCTATACCTTAGAAATGTAAAATATAATGTAAACTTTTGTATTTCTCTTAAAACAGAGAAAAAAGTTTCTTTTGTAAACCTTGACCTGTCTCCTGTACATCAAATCAAATGATTTGAAAATTGTATGTAATGAGATGAATAAATCACATATCATCCTATAGCTAAAAATCAAAAGCGGTGCCTTGAGAGAGTTGATTTGGGTGTTGTAGTAAACAAGTGGAATAATGTTGCCCTGACAACATGCATCCAATGGAAACATTTCGCAACAAAGAATGTTGATCCATTTGTAATACCGAATGGTGCTGATCAGTCTTCATATGCTTGCAGTACACTGAAATATAAACCCGATAATGCCATTAAGTCCTAAAGAAGCATTAGTGACACCTTATCAGTGTTGTTTAAAGTCTTATTAGGTTTCAGTATTGAACAAGTTAATTAAAGGTGCACATATGCACTAAAAAAAAGGCATCCACTTCTACTTACTCACCAACTGAAAGCAGTACATTACTTGAATTTGGGGCTGTGACTGAACAAACATATTACATAAAATGTCTACAAGTATGGTTACATAATCATTTAGGATGAGAGAAACATAAACTACAAAATAAACTGTTGAGTAACCGTTACGTATAAAGAATGTTTCAGAATGGTGAACCATTTAAACAGCAGTAAGTGTTTACTAGACAGAGTGTGTTACTATATGACAAACTGTTTGGGAGAAATCAAAGATTCACTAAACAATCAATGACGACAATGAGAGGTTACAAACATGGAATCACAAAATGTTTATATAATTTGAGATTATGATTTTTCCACTCTTGGAAATATTGGTAACCTGACATCACACATTTAATTTTGCACATTAAACAGCAGACTTCACAATTATTAACCTAAAACTAAATTATCATGCAGTACATAAGAATGCTGTATTGAAGTAAAATTCTCTTCATTCCGTAGCCTGTACAAATGAACACCAAAACATAAGGTTTATGTAGCATTGCAAAACTGGTAATATACACTGAAGAGCCAAAGAACTTGTACTCCTGCCAACTGCTGTGTAGGGGCCCTGAGAGCATGCAGAAGTACCGCAGCACAATGTGGCATTGACTCAACTAACGTCTGAGGTAGTGCTGGAGGGAATTGACATGAATCCTGTAGGGCTGTCCATAAATCCGTATGAGTGTGAGGGGGTGGAGATGTCTCCTGAACAGCACTTTGCAAGGCATCCCAGATATGCTCAACAATGTTCATGTCTGGGGAGTTTGGTGGCCAGTGGAAGTGTTTAAACCCAAAAGGAGGCACTCTGTAGCAATTCTGGATGTGCAGGGTGTTGCTTTGTCCTGCTGGAATTGCCAAAGTCCATCAGGACACACAATGGACACGAATGGAAGCAGGTGATCAGAAGGATGCTCATGTACGTGTCACTTGTCAGAATCATATCTAGACGTTATCATGGGTCCCATATCACTCCAACTGCACATGCCCCACACCATTACAGTGCCACCACCAGCTTGAACAGTCCCCTGCTGAGGTGCAGGGTCCTTGGATTCATAAGGTTGTCTCCATACCCATACACGTCCGCCCACTTAATACGATTTGAAATGAGACTCGTTCGACCAGACAACATGTTTCCAGTCACCAACAGTCCAATGTCAATGTTGACAGGCCTAGGTGAGATGTAGAGCTTTGTGTTGTGCAGTCATCAAGGGTACACAAATGGGCCATCGGCTCCAAAAGCCGTTTTGTTGAATGGTTTGCACTCTGACATTTGTTGGTGGCCCAGCATTGAAATCTGCAGCAATTTGTGGAAGTGTTGCACTTCTGTCACATTGAATGTTTCTCTTCAGTCATCATTGGTCGCATTCTTGCAGGATCTTTTCCATGGTACACTCACGAAATGGTGGTACGGGAAAATCCCCACTTCATCACTACCTTGAAGGTGCTATGTCCCATCACTCGTGTGGAGCCACAGTGGCAGCTTAGACTGGAATGCCAGTGCATACCGGTCCAAGCTGCCAGATATGGTGCTCACGTGTGTGTGAGGTATACTTGCTTGTGTGAATATATTTAAAGAAGCATTCCACATGGGAAAAATATATTAAAAAACAAAGATGCTGTGACTTACCAAACAAGAAAGCGCTGGTAGATAGATACAATAAAAAACATACAAACACACACACAAATTTCAAGCTTTCACAACCCCTGGTTGCTTCATCAGGAAAGAGGGAAGGAGAGGGAAAGATGAAAGGATTGGAATGACTCCTTACCCTCTCCCTTAAAACCCACATCCTTTCGTCTTTCCCTCTCCTTCCCTCTTTCCTGATGAAGCAACCGTTGGTTGCGAAAGCTTGAAATTTGTGTGTTTTTTATTGTGTCTATCTACCAGCGCTTTCTCATTTGGTAAGTCACAGCATCTTTGTGTGTGTGTGTGTGTGTGTGTGTGTGTACTGTCTGTAACTCATGTCATCTTTATTGTGAGTAGCAATCTATGCTTTTCCTTATATTGTTGATTTTCCATCCTGTAGTTTCCATTGTTTGCTTATTCTTCGATCCACATTGATGGTGGTTAGTTCTTAGACTGTTATCTAAATGTGCAACCAATTACAAATTACTAGGACCTCACACCAAAAGCTAAAGACAGGCAATTACTGATCTGTAGATAACTGATTCGTGGCACACAGGTATATATAAAAAGATCTGATGTTTCAAACTTTTGAGCTATAGGTATTTTGATGAGATTTACACATGAACACCTAGACTGAAACATAAAACTATCTGTTTTGTATGCCAAAAACAGGAACAAGATCAGAGGCAGTGTGTCCCAAGTACAGTAAAATTAAGTTTTTCTTCCTTACATTACGCCTCAGAGTAGGGTGTAATCCATAAGAAATAGTAATCCACACACTTCAAAAGATTCAGGCTGTTCTGAAGAAGGAACCAGGACACAGCAAAGATCAAGTTTATCTGAATCAGAATACAGGTCACAGTTCTTGACACTTAATCAATACAGTACCTTGCTTAATGACTGTTGCTTTCACTTAGTTACAACTGCAGAAACACGTTAGGCCTATAAACCAGGAAAGCACACTAACCTAAACTCTGTGTTAGCTCTCACAAACACTTATTGTTTTGCACACTGTAGCCAAGGCTAGAGGTTCTATAATTGAAGAGAGTTATAAGACAGCAGGAACAATACAGATGACTGAAATGCAACAATTGGGTATACCAATGATAGGTACTGTTACGGAAAAAATCCCACAACTTTAGCAAGGGAACACAAAACCACCTAAGTAACTCCACTATTGCCCAAAGTGCTACATCAAATCTTTATAAATGTACTGTTGCATCAGAAGTACACAAATGTATTCAAGTGTTGCAGTTGTCATTCCTCCAGTGAATAATGTACCACTCTATGGGGAAAACGTTAGCTGCTCATTTATTTATTTATTTATTTTTGAGATATGTAAATCATCTTTCAATAATGAATAGGTAGCATACATATTGAAGTAATGTCATTTTAATAATTATGCTTTTGACTTATTTTCTCTTTTTTGTATGTGATTTTTTTCCTTCTGCCTATACCTTGTCTTCATGGCTGTAATTGTGATAATAATAAACAAGTATTACTAATCAAAATACTTGTTAATTTCTAGCATTAACAACAGGTTATGGGCCCAGGTGCCAAGTTTTACAGTACAACAAATAAAGGTGGAAAATTAATTAATGACTTAAATACATAAGTCACAGTCATGGCTCAGGAGATGGAGAAGTACAAGATACCTATGTTTGAGGGCACAAACTTAAGCAACCAGGAGTTTGGAATTATTAGTTTTTTTGGAAAAGTCCTACACAGAAATGTGTACAGAATGACACAGCTGAACAATGTGCACAAAAGAAAGCTCTTCTTGGAGGACTTAGCAAAAAATGATAAGAAGTATAAGACACAAATAATTGAAAGAATTTCAGATAGCTACTTGGAGTATGCGAAGAACCTGGATACTGCCTATGGTTAACTCAAACTTTTGAGTGGAAAGGTTAGGCTAATCAACTTTTATTGAGAACTACTCTGTTGATAATGAAGTTTAATGCACATGATAATACTATTGAAAATGTCTTGGTAAGAATGTCTTCCACGAGTAATGAGTGTGTTGGGTAGGGGCACTACAAATGTAGTGTGTGGACATAAAAGGTGAGAATGTTGGTCTTGTGGGAGGTGTGTATGACATAGTCCCTGCAGTTGCATTATCCTCTGTGCCCTCGGTGGCTCAGATGGATAGAGCATCTGCCATGTAAGCAGGAGATCCCGGGTTCGAGTCCCAGTCGGGGCACACATTTTCACCTGTCCTCGTTGATATATATCAATGCTCGTCAGCAGCTGAAGGTATTAATATATAATTCCAACAGAACATTTAGTTAATAAAACTGTTCCTTTGATGCATGTGAAGGAACTGGGAATCCCGTAGAATAAATGTAGCCAAAAAATTTTTAATCATTTTTTATTTTATTTTATTTATTTATTTTTTTGCCAGAATTACTAAAGAAGTTGATGTTGAAAACAATGTCTCTGGAAAATTTCACATAAAAATAAAAGATGTTCTTGTAGTGTCACATTTACTAAATAATTTATCATCATTGTGTAAACTGGAAATGGCTGAATACTATATTGTTTTTGAAAATTTAGTGGGCTGAATTTGAATTGGTGATGAAGTTATAGCTGAGGCTCACAGAAAAGATTTAGGCATGTATACCCTTTCATTCAAACATACTAAGAGTTCTACGTGCAGTGCTTGTGTTGTGGGATAAACATTTAGGACATATGAACCTCGAAAATATGAAAAATTTTATTATCTAGCAGAGGGAATGGACAAAGTAAATTTTTATAAATCCATAAATCAATTTTTGACCTTCATTGAGGGTGAACAATCAGAATTACCACTTATTCAGCTTATGTTCAAGCCAGACAACCACTAGAACTGAAACATAGTAATGTGCTTGATCCTATAAAGACATTTCCTTTTAATGGAAAGAATTATCCAGGGACTTTCACTGATGATTATACTCGCTTTACAGCATACTTTCAGTCAAGGTCTTACGTGTTTCATTATTTTACAGTATACTATGGAATGGTAATAGCTCATTTTAACATGAAAAGCAGCAGGTTTAAATGTGACAGTCATCGTGAATATATTTCATATGAAATGATAAAATTCTTTGAAGAAGGGAGTGCACATCTAGTTTACCATAAGTTACACACCTCAGCAAAATGAACTGGGAGAACAACTAAATTGTCGTACTACCATTGAAACGGTTCATTGTAACAATATTATGAAAAGGAAAGTTGCTAACACACACACACACACACACACACACACACACACACACACACACACAACTCAGGCGACTGAAACCACATTGTGAGCAGCAGCACCAGCGCATGGGGAGAGTGGCAATTGGATGGGGTAAGGAGGAGGCTGGGGCAGAGAGGGGGAGGGATAGTATGGTGGGGGTGGCAAACAGTGAAGTGTTGCAGATTAGATGGTGGGCAAGGGAGAAATGGCGGGGGAGGGAGGAGGGGGGAAGTAGTGGAAAAGGAGAGAAGTAAAAAGACTGGGTGTGAAGATGGAATGACGGCTGTGTAGTGCTGAAATGGGAACAGGGAAGGGGCTGGATGAGTGAGGACAGTGACTAATGAAGATTGAGGCCATGAGGAATATGAGAACATAGAATGTATTGCAAGGAAAATTCCCACCTGAGAAATTCAGAAAAGCTGGTGTTGGTGGAAAGGATCCGTATGGCACAGGCTGTGAAGCAGTCATTGCAATGAAGGATGTCATGTTTGGCAGCATGTTCAGCAACAAGGTGGCCCATTTGTTTCTTGGCCACAGTTTGTTGGTAGCCATTCATGCAGACAGACAGATTGTTGGTTGTCATGCCCATGTAGAATGCAGCACAGTGGTTACAGCTTAGCTTGTAGATCAGATGACTGGTTTCACAGGTAGCCCTGCCTTTGATGTGATAGGTGATGTTCGTGACTGGACTAGAGTAGGTGGTGGGAGGATGTATGGGACAGGTCGTACACCTAAGTCTGTTACAGGGGTAGGAGTCATGAGGTAAAGGGGTTAGGAGCAGGGGTTTGTGTAAGGATGGACAAGTATACTGTGTAGGATCGGTGGACAGCGGAGTACAACTTTGACAGGGATCAGAAGGATAGTGGGCAGGACACTTCTCATTTCAGGGCACAATGATAGGTAGTCGAAACCCTTGCAGAGAATGTAATTCAGTTGCTCCAGTCCTGGGTGATACTGAGTTATGAGGGAAATGCTCCTCTGTAGCAGGACTGTGGGACTTTTGGAGGTAGTGGGAGACTGGAAAGATAAGGCACACGAGATTTATTTTTGTACAAGGTCCATGAACCATGGACCTTGCCGTTGGTGGGGAGGCTTGCGTGCCTCAGCGATACAGATGGCCGTACCGTAGGTGCAATCACAACGGAGGGGTATCTGTTGAGAGGCCAGACAAACATGTGGTTCCTGAAGAGGGGCAGCAGCCTTTTCAGTAGTTGCAGGGGCAATAGTCTGGATGATTGACTGATCTGGCCTTGTAACATTAACCAAAACGGCCTTGCTGTGCTGGTACTGCGAACGGCTG
Organism: Schistocerca cancellata; assembly: GCF_023864275.1. Classification (NCBI taxonomy): domain Eukaryota; kingdom Metazoa; phylum Arthropoda; class Insecta; order Orthoptera; family Acrididae; genus Schistocerca; species Schistocerca cancellata. The sequence continues at coordinate 148,759,816 of NC_064631.1, read as the reverse complement.
AAAGCAAGGGGAAACTACAGCCGTAATTTTTCCCGAGGACATGCAGCTCTACTGTATGATTAAATGATGATGGCGTCCTCTTGGGTAAAATATTCCGGAGGTAAAATAGTCCCCCATTCGGATCTCCGGGCGGGGACTACTCAGGAGGACGTCGTTATCAGGAGAAAGAAAATTGGCGTTCTACGGATCGGAGCGTGGAATGTCAGATCCCTTAATCGGGCAGGTAGGTTAGAAAATTTAAAAAGGGAAATGGATAGATTAAAGTTAGATATAGTGGGAATTAGTGAAGTTCGGTGGCAGGAGGAACAAGACTTTTGGTCAGGTGATTACAGGGTTATAAATACAAAATCAAATAGGGGTAATGCAGGAGTAGGTTTAATAATGAAAAAAAAATAGGAGTGCGGGTTAGCTACTATAAACAGCATAGTGAACACATTATTGTGGCCAAGATAGACACAAAGCCCATGCCTACTACAGTAGTACAAGTTTATATGCCAACTACCTCTGCAGATGATGAAGAAATAGATGAAATGTATGACGAGATAAAAGAAATTATTCAGGTGGTGAAGGGAGACGAAAATTTAATAGTCATGGGTGACTGGAATTCGTCAGTAGGAAAAGGGAGAGAAGGAAACATAGTAGGTGAATATGGATTGGGGGGAAGGAATGAAAGAGGAAGCCACCTTGTAGAATTTTGCACAGAGCATAACTTAATCATAGCCAACACTTGGTTCAAGAATCATAAAAGAAGGTTGTATACCTGGAAGAATCCTGGAGATACTAAAAGGTATCAGATAGATTATATAATGGTAAGACAGAGATTTAGGAACCAGGTTTTAAATTGTAAGACATTTCCTGGGGCAGATGTGGATTCTGACCACAATCTATTGGTTATGAACTGCAGATTGAAACTGAAGAAACTGCAAAAAGGTGGGAATTTAAGGAGATGGGACCTGGATAAACTGAAAGAACTAGAGGTTGTACAGTTTCAGAGAGAGCATAAGTGAACAATTGACAGGAATGGGGGAAAGAAATACAGTAGAAGAAGAATGGGTAGCTCTGAGGGATGAAGTAGTGAAGGCAGCAGAGGATCAAGTAGGTAAAAAGACGAGGGCTAATAGAAATCCTTGGGTAACAGAAGAAATATTCAATTGAATTGATGAAAGGAGAAAATATAAAAATGCAGTAAATGAAGCAGGCAAAAAGGAATACAAACGTCTCAAAAATGATATCGACAGGAAGTGCAAAATGGCTAAGCAGGGATGGCTAGAGGACAAATGTAAGGATGTAGAGGCTTGTCTCACCAGGGGTAAGATAGATACTGCCTACAGGAAAATTAAAGAGACCTTTGGAGAGAAGAGAACCACTTGTATGAATATCAAGAGCTCAGATGGCAACCCAGTTCTAAGCAAAGAAGGGAAGGCAGAAAGGTGGAAGGAGTATATAGAGGGTTTATACAAGGGCGATGTACTTGAGGACAATATTATGGAAATGGAAGAGGATGTAGATGAAGACGAAATGGGAGATAAGATACTGCGTGAAGAGTTTGACAGAGCACTGAAAGACCTGAGTCAAAACAAGGCCCCGGGAGTAGACAACATTCCATTTGAACTACTGATGGCCTCGGGAGAGCCAGTCATGACAAAACTCTACCATCTGGTGAGCACGATGTATGAGACAGGCGAAATACCCTCAGACTTCAAGAAGAATATAATAATTCCAATCCCAAAGAAAGCAGGTGTTGACAGATGTGAAAATTACCGAACTATCAGTTTAATAAGTCACAGCTGCAAAATACTAACGCGAATTCTTTACAGACGAATGGAAAAACTGGTAGAAGCCGACCTCGGGGAAGATCAGTTTGGATTCCGTAGAAATACTGGAACACGTGAGGCAATACTGACCTTACGACTTATCTTAGAAGAAAGATTAAGAAAAGGCAAACCTACGTTTCTAGCATTTGTAGACTTAGAGAAAGCTTTTGACAATGTTAACTGGAATACTCTCTTTCAAATTCTGAAGGTGGCAGGGGTAAAATACAGGGAGCGAAAGGCTATTTACAGTTTGTACAGAAACCAGATGGCAGTTATAAGAGTCGAGGGGCATGAAAGGGAAGCAGTGGTTGGGAAAGGAGTAAGACAGGGTTGTAGCCTCTCCCCGATGTTATTCAATCTGTATATTGAGCAAGCAGTAAAGGAAACAAAAGAAAAATTCGGAGTAGGTATTAAAATTCAAGGAGAAGAAGTAAAAACTTTGAGGTTCGCCGATGACATTGTAATTCTGTCAGAGACAGCAAAGGACTTGGAAGAGCAGTTGAACGGAATGGACAGTGTCTTGAAAGGAGGGTATAAGATGAACATCAACAAAAGCAAAACGAGGATAATGGAATGTAGTCAAATTAAGTCGGGTGATGCTGATGGAATTAGATTAGGAAATGAGACACTTAAAGTAGTAAAGGAGTTTTGCTATTTAGGGAGTAAAATAACCGATGATGGTCGAAGTAGAGAGGATATAAAATGTAGACTAGCAATGGCAAGGAAAGCGTTTCTCAAGAAGAGGAATTTGTTAACATCGAGTATAGATTTAAGTGTCAGGAAGTCGTTTCTGAAAGTATTTGTATGGAGTGTAGCCATGTATGGAGGTGAAACATGGACGATAACTAGTTTGGACAAGAAGAGAATAGAAGCTTTCGAAATGTGGTGCTACAGAAGAATGCTGAAGATAAGGTGGGTAGATCACATTACTAATGAGGAGGTATTGAATAGGATTGGGGAGAAGAGAAGTTTGTGGCACAACTTGACTAGAAGAAGGGATTGGTTGGTAGGACATGTTTTGAGGCATCAAGGGATCACAAATTTAGCATTGGAGGGCAGTGTGGAGGGTAAAAATCGTAGAGGGAGACCAAGAGATGAATACACTAAGCAGATTCAGAAGGATGTAGGTTGCAGTAGATACTGGGAGATGAAGAAGCTTGCACAGGATAGAGTAGCATGGAGAGCTGCATCAAACCAGTCTCAGGACTGAAGACCACAACAACAACAACACAAGGTTGGAAGGATAATTACGGTCTGTGAAGGCTTCAGTGAGACCCTCTATAGGTTTTGAAAGGAACTGCTTGTCACTGCATACGTGACGACCATGCACGGTTAAACTGTATGGAAGGGACTTCTTGGTACGGAATGGCTAGCAGCTGCCCAAGTGGAGGTATTGCTGGTGGTTAGTAGGTCTGATATGGACGGAGATACCGATGTAGCTATCTTTGAGGTGAAGGTCAATATCTAGGAAGGTGGCTTGTTGGGTTGAGCAGGACCATCTGAATCAAATTGGGGAGCAGTAGTTGAGGTTCTGGAAGGTGGATAAGGTGTCATCCTTGATCCAGATCTCAAAGATGTCATCAATGAAGCTGAAGCAGGTGAGGGGTATAAGATTCTGGGTTTTTAGGAAGGGTTCCTCTAGATAGCCCATGAATAGGTTGGCATAGAATAGTGCCATGCAGGTGCCCATAGCCATGGTCCGGATTTGTTTGTAGGTAATGCCTTCAAAGGAGAATTGTCTGATTCTTGGATGCAAACTTGGAAAGCAATTTTCATGAGGAGTGATACTGGCAGTTGTTTCTATCATTAATTGTAGTTGTACTTGAGCTTTAATGGTGAAAACCCAGCAATGTGCAGCTGTCACTGGCAAATATAGATATTGGTGTGCGGTGGAGAAATGTTAGATGTGGATGGAAACTGTCAGGATGCGCCGTATTAAAACTCGGCCATGATCTTCAAGTGTTTTATTATTCCCAACTACAGTGCCTCGTTCCTCACTGTCTGCATCACAGGGTCCCACATGCCAAGGACGCCACTTCACTTTCTGCAAAACAGCTTGGTATGGAAGGGCTACCTCAGTGACCTGTGCAACGCACTGTGGTGTGCCGGCTGTGTACAGCCGCAGTGTTTTGATGTCAGTAAGTGCTGGCAACCAACACAATGGCCTTCACCTTGGGATGCCTGCAGCGTATGTTGGGAGCCAACAAGACTGCCCACAGTATCGAGCCATCAAGTGGCCCACCGCTGGCTGGTTACGGACCACGTGTTGGCCTCAGAGGGTCAAACCAGCGACCCGCCATGGACTGGAATGCTGGTGCCCCATCTCCTGCTGCATATAGCCGGTGGTGTGACACGCCCAGCTGTCCAGGAGAGCTGCCACACTTGAATCCCCTTGTTAGAAAACCGACACCAATATATACGTGGCTGTGCACCTGTTTTGCTAATGTGCCACTCCGAGTAATGTACGCATGACACCTACATTGTGCCAGTGGGCCTCTTCTGCCTGTAACGTGCGCCATGCAAACTGTTGCATTTACTCTTTTCAGCAGTTTGATGGCCCTGTGGCCTCCATTCTACTTTGCAACTGTGGTCAGCGTAACTTACTGTCAACAGGCCCGTGCTTGGCTGTAGCTTGTGTGCTCAGAAATGTTGCACCGAATCTAACTTTCCTATCTTGCTGCTACATTATTAACCCCCCCCCCTTTTTTTTTTTTTGGAAAAGCCCAGTCCCTTTGTTGACTTCTAATTACTCTTAACCTTGTTTGGGTTGGCACGTACTAATGACATATTTACTACTACTATTAGAAAACTTAGATGTAGTCTAGTCCTCTTAAACACATGACATTAGACGAAATGTAAAAATTCCTTAGTGGATGACCACTCCACTGAACGCTATCAGCCCCTTATCTACCCTTCTTCTTATGCCCTCGGTATCCAATCCACTGGGATTTGGACTACTGGCGGTTCCCTCTTGGAATTGGCTCTCTGCCTGGTCAGAATGAAACCAACATGCAACAAAGTTAAGGCTGCAATGGCACTTGGCACAGAGGTGCTCAAACCGATCGTTACTTGTTGCCTCTCCCTATATTGAGTGACATGTTGTACAAAATGTTTGGCTGAAATGCGCCCCTCTTGCTCTGAAATGAACTGGTTTACAGATTTCAACAGACCTGGCTTCAGAGTCTGATTTAACAAAGTCAGATTCTGCCTTGGCAAAAACTCTAAAGTTGCTTCTGGCCAGTACAGCTGTGGCTGTGTAACATTCAATTTCGTGACTCCTGAAATTGGCGCTGGCAGATGGAAGGTTGGTCCTATTATGTTACACCTAGTTCCATTGATTAAAATTCCACTCCCCTCAAGCTCTATATGTTTTGCTTCTGCAAATACTCTCTGCTCAAAACAACTTGCTACTACTATCAAATTTTCGTAAGTGGAGAAGATCCAATGCATCCCAACCCGTTGCAAGCTCAATTTTGGCTCCACCATGTCCATTGGATAGTCTATTTCTTTCCTGCTGGCTAAAAATAACTGCACCGTACACATGTCCGGATTGGTGCTTATCAACCTGGCTGGACATACTGTTACCTTACCTCTATGGCAGCTCCGTAATTCCTCACTTGTCATCTCGGCATACCAGCTGTTAACTGACGAGATCAGCAATACCTCCTCAGTTTTTACTTCTACCAATTTGCTCAATGCTCCCTTTTTCAGTGACCTGAGGACAGGGAACACCATCACCCTTCCTCCCTCTTCAAAAAGACTGCTGTCCCCAGCAGGCTCACAATACTCGAAAACACATACAACATAAGAAATACAATGCCTAACTAATCTACGCAAAACCAATGATACATAACAATAAAACAAACAAACAAAAAAAACTACAAATACTCTTCTACTTTCTGGATCGCAAAGCATATGGCACATCATGCTATAATCTATCTTCCTGGTTTTCCCTGGACTTAACATCTCTCTCTACTCTCTCTTTCTTCCTTGTCCCTTCCTGTGACATGCCTGGAATCACATCTGGACAACCCTTAAATGGCCGCAACTGCCCAATGTGTACTATCATTGTTCTAGTTGACAGCTGAAGCTTAACATTAATGGGGAATGTGGTTTCAACTACTTGATATGGCCCTTGATACCTCATGATGAACATCTTTGTTTTCCCTTTTGGCCCTACTCTATACTGTGGTAAACTTCCTTTCTGCTTCACTGCATCTTACTGCCTTTCCAAAGCCTTCATATTCTCCCTTTGTACCCATTTCCAAGCATCCCGAATTGTCCTCACAAATTGACATACAGATTCACCGGTCCTTCCTTTCTGTAGTTTCACTAAATCAAATGGTGACAGCATTGTTCGCCCGTACACTATCTCAAACGGAGACAAACTGGTATTGGTATGGATTTTTGCATTGTATGCGCTTACAATATGCTTCAAATACTCGTCCCACTGATGGTGATGAGAATCCACATGAAAACTCAGCATCTTCCCGATTTTTCTGTGTGCCTGTTCTGTCCTGTTCGCCTGTGGATGCAACATGCTCATCCTCAACTTCCTTACTTTCAACAATTTACACAGATCCTTCATTAAATCCGACATGAAGTTGGTCCCTTGGTCAGTAATTATTGTCTCCGGTACACCAAACTCCAAAATCCAGTTATTTACTAACACTTGCGTGATCATTGCTGCCTGTAGATTTGGCATAGCCACCATCTCCACATACCTCGAAAAATGGTCTATTATTGTCAGAATGAAGCTGTTCCCTGATGGCGTTCGGCTGAAAGGTCCTAAGACATCAATTCCCAACATAGAAAACGGACATGTCGCTTCCGGCAATCGTTGTAGTTGTATCCGTTTCCGACTCAAATCTGCACTCTGTGCACATGGTATACAATTCTTGACATACTGATCCACATCTACTTTCGTACCCCTCCACCAGTACCTCTCTGCCACTCTCCTATTCCTTGCTCTACTCCCACCATGACGAGATAACACGTGATCATGTACTTTTTTTTAAACCTCATCTGTCAGCTTCGCTGGCACTACTGCCCTTGGCCCTGACTTCATTTCCCTGCACAGAAGACCGCCGTACATATTAAATTGTGGCTGTGTCCAATACAATTTACAGTCGTTGTCTGTGTCCTGTAATTCTTGCCATACTGCTAGGTCTTAACCTATGACTTCTACTTTCGCCACCTTCCTACTTAGTGCATCCACATTACTGTGCTTCTTCCCAGGCTTGTGCACCACCTCATAGTCTAATTCACTAAGCCTCACAGCCTACCTAGCGAGTCTAGTGGACGGATCCTTCAACCCAAACAACTACTTCAATGCAGCGTGATCTGTCACTACCCGAAATATTCTCCCATACAAATAACATTTAAAATATGTGATTCCATAGATTACGCTAAGCATCTCCCTCTCTTTTGTTGAGTAATTCCTCTCTGCTGCAGTCAACTACCTAGACGCATAGGCTACAGGATGTTCTTTAACATCAACTTCCTGACTGAGAACACACCCTAAAGCCTGATTTGATGCATCGAATGCTAGAATAAATTCCTTTTCAAAATCTGTACACACAAGAACCGGACTTGATATTAACACTTCTTTCAGTTTGTCAAACACTTTCTGACACTCTTCTGTCCACTCAGATTTCACACCCTTCCGTAACAATCGCATCAATGGCTGTGCTAGATCTGCAAAACCCTTCAGAAACTTTCAATAGAAATTGAAAATTCCAAAGAATGATTGCACTTCCTTAACTGTTTTCAGCTCCCGAAAATCCCTTACAGCCTGTACCAACCTCAGATCTGTTCGCACTCCATCCTTACTGATGAAATGACCTGAATATTTCACTTCTTCCAATGCAAAATGACACTTCTCCAGGCTCAACATTAAACGAGCTACTCTTAACCTCATAAACACGTTCCTTAACCACTGTCTATGTTGATCCATACTATCTGAAAACACTATAATGTCATCCCAATAGATCAGACACTGCTGTGGTTTCAAACCCCTCAAGACACTGTCTAGCAAACTCCGAAATGTTGCCGGAACATTTTTCAAACCAAATGCCATTCTGATATACTGGTAATGGGCTCCAGGAGTAGAGAAAGCAGATTTTGGATGATCCTCTGGAGCCACCTCTAAGTGATGATAACCACTTGCCAAATACATCATAGGGAAGTACTGGCACTGTGCTAAGTGATCCAAAGTCTCCAATATGTTTGGAATGGGGTATGCGTCCATTACTGTCTTATTATTGAGGTATCGGTAGTCACAACAGAACCTGAATTTCTTAGTTCCACCCATAGATTGTTTTGCCACAATGACAATGCCCCCTCCCCAGCAACTATTACGATTCTCTACAATATCGTCCGCAAGCTGCTGATCAATGAAATCCTCCACAATCAGCTGCAAATACCTCAGTATTCTGTATTGTTTACAGTAAACAAGTGCTTCATTCCCTGTTGATATTATATGTTGAACAAATGGAGTTGATGGTAATGGCCCTCACAGAAAAAACAACTCCTTAAATTCCCATAACAATTCTTGCATATGCTCTTTTTCTCTTCCTAACTTTGTTACGCAATGCAGTTCTATCGGCAGTTTGTGGTTGATCGCTATGCCTACCTCTCGAACACCAGTCTTCGTCATCTGGTGCATCCAAATTTACTACTAAACCTCCTTTTCCAAAATTCACGTCTACAGCGCTAAAATTATCAGCGTTCACAGGTACTACTCGCCCATCACTTCCCTCTTGTACCCGTGCAGTACTACGTTTCACAAAACAACCTAATGGATCGAAAACTTCATTATCCTCCAATGGTTCAATAACACATACTGCACCCACAGGTAGACTTGACTCTACACTTACCCAAAGCGACTTCCCGATGCCACTAGACACACACTCATGCGAATTAAGCCTCAATTGGTTTGTTCATTATGCTGAACGCCCCCCCGCGACAAGTCTGGATTGACAACAGTTTACCTTAGCTGAAATAACATTTCACCAAGTCCCACAGTTTGTTGTCCTAGGTCAATTTTGGCATGATGTTGATGCAAGAAATCTACTCCTAGGATCATGTTGTAGCCCTCACTTACCCATGATACTACCTCCATGCATGCATCACATCGGACTTCCCCTACGCAAAAGTCAACTGTCACTGATGCCAAAGGTTTGACGTCCTTATCCCCCACTCCATGCAACCTATAAAGTGGTGGGTCTAACTCTTTAGTTCCCTAGATTCTACCACTGAACATTCCGCCTCTACATACATATTTGTAGCATTGAAATTAAACAGGAGCTCCCTTAGGTGGGTGGTGGGTCTTGGGCTCTGCCGTTTAACAATTGTCCACATCTACTAACTCCACTTATCCATCCTCCATGCTGCTGATTTCCACCCTTTCCTCTATTCCTCGGTGAATGGGTACATTGCCTCTGCACATGTCCCATACGACCACACTCATAACATTTTCTACCCGCTGTAAATACTGTTTGTCTATCACGTACCCTATTGCCATGTCTATTTCCTCACATTGGATTGCCAGCTGAATAGCCGAATACAAATCTTTCGCAGTTCCTTCACGCACTTTCCGCACCATATACACCAGTAACCCCGGTGTTATTCAGTCTGTATATTGAGCAAGCAGTAAAGGCAACAAAAGAAAAACTCGGAGTTGGTATTAAAATCCACAGAGAAGAAATAAAAACTTTTGAGGTCTGCCGATGACATTGTAATTCTGTCAGAGACAGCAAAAGACTTGGAAGAGCTGTTGAATGGAATGGACGGTGTCTTGGAAAGGAGGATATAAGATGAACATCAACAAAAGCAAAACGAGGATAATGGAATGTAGTCGAATTCAGTCGGGTGATGCTGAGGGAATTAAATTAGGAAATGAGACGCTTAAAGTATTAAGGAGTTTTGCTATTTGGGGAGCAAAATAACTGATGATGATCGAAGTAGAGAGGATACAAAATGTTGACTGGCAATGGCAAGGTAAGCGTTTATGAAGAAGAGAAATTTGTTAACATCGAGTATAGATTTAAGTGTCAGGAAGTCGTTTCTGAAAGCATTTGTATGGAGTGTAGCCATGTATGGAAGTGAAACATGGACGATAAATAGTTTGGACAAGAAGAGAATAGAAGCTTTAGAAATGTGGTGCTACAGAAGAATGCTGAAGATTAGATGGGTAGATCACATAACTGATGAGGAGGTATTGAATAGAATTGGGGAGAAGAGGAGTTTGTGGCACAACTTGACTAGAAGAAGGGATTGGTTTGTAGAACATGTTCTGAGGCATCAAGGGATCACCAATTTACTATTGGAGGCAGTGTGGAGGGTAAAAATCGTAGAGGGAGACCAAGAGATGAATACACTAAACAGATTCAGAAGGATGTAGGTTGCAGTAGATACTGGGAGATGAAGATGCTTGGACAGGATAGAGTAGCATGGAGAGCTGCATCAAACCAGTCTCAGGACTGAAGACCACAACACCACCACCACCACCACCACCACCACCAACAACAACAACAACAAGATAAACCAACAGAATTCTACTGGGAAGGTTTAAAATGAATTCTTCAGTACCAGTAAGACTTTATGTCGGTCTGCAATACGAAAAGGGAAATTCAAATGCTCCTCTCTGCTATCTTGATTCTGACTGGGGAAGTGAAGAATATGGAATACCTACAACAGAATACATTCTCCAGGTTTTTGGAAATACTGTTTGTTGGACGACAATGAGACACACGCGTTCCACTATTTTCAGCAGAAGTAGAACATATTGCTTCGGCAACACTTGCAACAGACATCTTGTGGCTGAAGAATCTTCTTGAAGAGTTTAAATTATTTGTGAAAACTACAACAGTTTTTGGAAATAATCACTCATGCATAAGTCTATTACAGAAGTTGGAACACAGACAACTGAAGCATGGGGACATTAAATACAATTTCGTATGTCAGCTGTATAATGAAAGACATCTGAAATGTTCAGTACATTAGTTTTCAGGAACAAGTGGCAGAGATTTTAACAAAAGCAACTATGAGTGTGCAGTTCAATAGGCTGTATCTGAAGATGGGATTAGTCAAATTTGCAGAAACTTAATGAAATTATTAAAATTGGGGAGGGGTAATGAATATTTAATAATCACGCTTTGAATTTTTTCTCTTTTTTTTGTATGTACCTTTCTCCGTTTCTCCACCTTAATGATTGTAACTGCGATAAGTAATAAATTGATATTATTCAATAATATCCCCATACCAGTACTACGCAGTTAACGACGTACCAATGCACGATTTTTTTTATCATTAGTTTTTTAATACATTCACCAAAGCCACATGGAGGGAAAACAATCGATAGCTTTGGTGTAAGTTATGCAAATAAAAGCACCCGCTACTTGCAATCACTCTATATCAAAGATTTTAATGACTTCCGCAATACAAAATCAAATTAGGCCTACATGTGAAAAATATCAAAACTCATGGCGAATCTTGATTTTGTGTCAGTATGAATTCTCTTATCGTTTTTCACTGATGCAAGATGTTTACACTGCTGCAGATGTTAATTTTCACATGGCATCTACTTCATATTCACAGATTTAATGAATTACAATTTACAGTATCAAGAAGCAAACACAAGACATTGAATGTCTTGGAATATCATGGTACTGTGGGGATAAAAGGAGATAGTTCATACTGAGGTGGCACAGTGGTTAATACACTGGACTCGCATTCAGGAGGATGACAGTTCAAACCCGCGTCCGGCCATCCTGATATAGGTTTTCCTTGATTTCCCTAAACCGTTTCAGGCAAATGTCAAGGTAGATCCTTTGAAAGGGCATGGCCGACTTCCTTCCTCATCCTTCCCTAATCCAATGGGACTGATGACCTCGCTGTTTGGTCCCTTCCCCAAAACAACCAACTAACGAAGTTCCACGCTTTGTCAAACCAGCACGAATTGTGGCTTTTGCAACTCCTAGCCGTTTCGTATCGAATATTTATTTTCTTTCTCTGTTTATTAACTGACATACAAATGTTCTGTAAATGTCAAAAATTACAGCCTAGTTTACACGACGACATTGGGTTTCGCCACACGTTGCATGCAAATGGTTTCATATTTGACTGCAGACACGGCAAAACCAGTATATACTTCAGTTTCATAGTTTTGGCACCTGCACGTCACATGAGTTGTGATGGAGTTGAAGCTTGTTGCATGGAATCGCTGCATTAAAAAAAAAAGTGTTTCGATTCGTGACTGAAGAAAAGACGTCAGCTCGGTTGCTCAGCATCCGTGCTGAAATAATTTATAACGGAAGATCCAAGAACTTCTTTGAATTATCTTAGAATGTCACCAGAACTGTTTACGTTTCTTCTAAATAGAGTTAATTATGCGTTAAGGAATAAAGGTACTGTAATGCATGAAGCACTGTTGCCAGAACTGAAATTACATATCTTATTGCGTGTATTACAATCGAGAACACTCGTCATGTTATGAGATACGGTTTTAGTTGGTGACGATACTTTTTTATTAACACCAATAATTATTAACAGTAACAGTAATAATTATTAACATTAGCAACAATAATTATTCGAAGCAGGCCACATTAAGAAGAGAATGGTTTGCAATCTACTCTCTTGAAGATATATCTGTACAATGGCAATATTTCAAAATTCTAACATGTGTGAATGGGGAACATTGCAGTGACATTTTAAATAAATCAATCTTGAATAAGGAATGCAGCTTCTTGAATTTGTATAGCCTTCCCTCCTGTCAACAATATTCTTTAACAAAGAGTTAGCCAACGCGGTGATGGGATTTTAGTCTTGCAAACGAGAGCATTGCCACAGCTAGCATTACATTTGCTTGTATTTTTCTTAATTCAGTTGTATATGTGCTCTTGCCCTGCAGCTCAGATATTGTCACACCATGAATCTTATGATCGCTCATGATGGTCTCAGGGGCAGCAATATGTTGCTTATTTTTGTAATCAGTATCACTGAAATCCCACAAACACCTATGCAAAACATAGATATCCAAAAAGCGAACATTATTCTCCATTCCCCACTTCATATTTCAGTTTGTCTACACTCTACAAACACATATAACCTCAAAAATAATGCAACTGGTGTCGCCAAAGGTGGAACACACCGAAAGAGGAGACGTTAGGTTCATATGAGCAGTTACCAGCGGGCTTGTGTGCATCTCTTCTGCTGCTGACTCCATGTGGGTCACATTGCTGCTGCTCACTGCTACTCTTGCTCGCCATGCCAACAAGCCTGAAGGAAGACGAGGAGAACAAGTTGCCATGATCGTTAGCTTCCTGGGCCAAGCGCTCGGGCTGGTCAGCAAGCAGAAGAGGAAGAAACCTCTACAATGCTTCCTCTGTCAGAAGCTGGCACTTCGCCACGGACTGCACAGGAGTACTCACGTATTTGAAGTGTGCAAAGTCGCACCTCACAAGTGAGTGCACGAAGCCTAGGGACGCCACTGCTACATGTTCCATCTGCGGCGGCAGCCCACGCGCCGCCAGCCACCGTGGCTGCAGTTATCTCAAGAGCTCTGGCCACGGGAAGGGGCGGCACACACGCCGACGGCGAATTAGCGCGCAAGAATAGGTGGCAACCACCAAGAAACAGTAAACACTCCGCCAGCGCATCATGCCACTGGCGCTTCTGCTGGTGCTGGCGCAAGTGGAGGATCGTGCTGCTGCAATCCCGACAGCATTCGCAAGATCGATGATGCTGTCGCCAATGCAGTTACCATTCTCAAATCTGCCATGGCCGAGGAGAGGGCTGCACTTTGGGCTGAGGTGGACAAGGTACACCTCCAGCTCGTGCAGCTCCCCGAGTTGCTGGCCTGCAAGTCTCACAAGGGGCGAGATGTTATGACTACCACCATCGCCATGCAGATGGACACTCTCCCGGCTCCTGCGGTAATGCAGGGTGCGATGGGGGTGCCCACGGAGGTGGCGAATGTGATGTCTGCCTCCTCCTCGAAAGGAGGGGGGGGGGGGTCTGCAGAAACTAGACTCCGTGCCAGCTCCACCAGCAACATGAGATGACGTGGCCAAAGGCATCGAAATGCTTGCTCACCCTCCCGAGGAGAAGGCGGAACAGCTGCTGCTGGAAGATGAAGAGACAACTGCTGCAACCATCCAAGAACAAGACACAGAAGAGGTAGTCAATACGCCGCCAGCAGAGACAGAGATGTCTGTGCCAGGACTACTGAAGATGGTCGCAAAATCATTGCGTGACAAGACGTACACGCATCACAATTCCCCCTACCTTTTTACCTGCTCTAATGTTCCTAAACCACCTCTACTCCATAAGACTTATGATTTTGGTTGGGCAATTGCCAATCTAACTGCCGTTATTCCTAAGAGGGACTTCCCTATTTTTACAGAGTATGACTGGCAGTGCATAATTGCTGCTATTCCAAGAGTTAAGCAGAAGAAGAAGAAGAAGAAGAACAACAACAACAACAAACATTCCTCTTCCTCGCATTGCTAGTTTCCTAGCACCCACTGTATTTCATACTGTCGAGCTCAGACAAGTTTTAGCTAACCCTTTTAATCCCAGTCAATTTTATCTTATATTCGTGGAGAAAATGTCAATAAGACAACAGACTCCGATATTGCAGACCATCTCAGGGGAGGTTGTCCATACCGGAAAGCAGAGAGTCGTGTGCATGCGCAGAGCTGAATTCCTGTATGAGCAGTGCCTTCCTTCCGCTTCTGACTACTTGACTTGAAGCATGGCTGTTTGTTGTATGAGCAGTAGCAGCGTGCCCTTGGCTGCCATTTTTGCGCATACGCAAAGCAAGCTGACTTAAGTGGTCGGGGGGGGGGTCCTTCGGCCGGTATTACACTATCAAATTTCAAAGATATTTGATGGTGTAATAGGGAACTTTGACAAATGTCATCCAATATTTGATCAGATCTAGGGCCTCGCCGTAGATTTGATCAAAGAAGTCGCTTGTCTTCTGTTCACTGCAATGCGATATGTTACCACGTGGAGCGCTAGCATCGCTGCAGCGTTCTGTCATCTTTAGTGTTTGTAAACATGGCCACAAAGTACAATTGGTGTGTGGCGTCCACCACAAAATTAATAGAGATGTATGAAGTGGATGAGGCACTTTACAATGTGAGGCACCCTGATTATAAAAATAGATTACGATGATTGGAGAGTTACAAAAATATTGCGGAGGTTATTAGCCGTGACATATGGTCTGGGTGTACAGCTGAGGACATAAAGAAGAAAATTAATGGCCTCCGCACAAGTTACTCGTACGAGAAAGCAAAAGTACGTATCGACATATTTCTTTCTTTTTATTTATGCAAGTAAAGTTTACATGTCATACAAATGATTAGCATTAATTTGTTCACTGCAGCGACCTGATGCACACAATAATGTTTATGTAACCTATAAGTAGTTTACATTATTTTCATTACTATTATTGCAGATGCATAAAAGCAAAAGTGGAGCCAGTGCACAGGCGGCGTATACTCCACAAGTGTACTGGTTCCACATGCTGAAATTTTTGAACCAGGCGACAGAGCTGGATGAGAGTGTTTGCAACACTGAAAGCACTGAAAGTGAATGTGCTACACCAACTTTCGAAGAAATGTTTGAGGTATATACATTTGTTTACATTTTACATAACTAAATGTGATTATCTTGCCAGGGCACTTTCCCAGCGCCATTGTAAAATGTCTTAAAGTATTCTCTAACTGCTCTCCCGTGTACTGGATGTCCAGAAGCAGCTTGGCAAGCTATTGGTTCCATTCGCTGTAGGTCCTCAGTGCTTTGTGTCTCAAGATGAGTGCAGTCTCCTACTACAGCAGACACTGTTTCCTGATGAG
Organism: Schistocerca cancellata; assembly: GCF_023864275.1. Classification (NCBI taxonomy): domain Eukaryota; kingdom Metazoa; phylum Arthropoda; class Insecta; order Orthoptera; family Acrididae; genus Schistocerca; species Schistocerca cancellata. The sequence goes on along the minus strand of NC_064631.1, from coordinate 148,744,137 downwards.
TGTACAAGTGTTTTCTTCTCTCAGTTAACAAGTTGTGCAATGTGCAGGCAGCCAGTGTAATTGTGGTAACTTTTTCTGGAGGCAGATTAATGGTAGTAAGAAAAATCCTGAAACGACTTGCAAGAATGCCAAAGCTGCTCTCCACTAATCTTCTTCCTCGTGACAGTCTGTAATTGAAAACCTTTTCTTCTTTTGTGATTCCTTTTAAGGGGTATGGCTTCATAATGTTGTAACTCAGAGGAAAAGCGTCATCTGCCAGTACAACCATTGGAGTTGTAATGTTTGTGTTCCCAAGCTTCCTGCCTTCAGGAATGTTGAGAATAGATCAGTCAATGAGACACTCACGTAGTTTGCTTTTTGAAAACACTCCAGCATCACCAACACACCCATTAGAGCTTACATCAACATACAAAAATTTGTAGGAATCATCTACCATGGCAAATAAAATGATACTGTTGAAGGATTTGTAATTGAAAAAGTGAGATCCACTAGCTTGTGGACATTTAATACAAATGTGCTTTCCGTCCATTGCTCCTATAGTGTTATAACAGTTCCACTTCTCAAAATCCTCTGCAATTTGCTCCCACTCTCCTCTGCTTGTGGCTACCTGTAAAAAAATAAGATTTATGTATGTGCAAGGAAGTACGTAACTAATGGCTTTTATCTCTTATTTTATAGCATGAGATGCAAGAGCCTTCTGTCACATGTAGCGAGCCACAGCGACAGCCCCAGCGTAAAGAGCAGTCACCCACTAAAAGGAGGAAAGTCACAACAGACGGGGCAACAGACGTCATGGTGGAGGCCAGCAGGACACTGAAGACTGTGGCTGATATTGCCAGAACTCTGCCTGTCCAAGAAGACCGCTACGGTACCCTTGGCACCCACATTGCAACAGATCTGCGTGAGATGGAAAATGTGGGTGGCAAGGAATTCACAACAGCTACAATGCACAGTCTGCTGCAGTACTTAATGGACAGGTGGGATTTGCTGCATGCGACAACTCAAGCACAACAAGCACAATCGTCGGCCTCTGGGTATATTGAGGCTGCCTTGAAGCAAGCTGGAATAGAGGAAGAAGACTTGATTTTATAAATTACATATAGGCCTATATGTATATAATTTTTGTATCCCTCCAATCTTCGTAATCTATTTTTATAATCTGGGTGCCTCACATTGTAAAGTGCCTCATACATCTCTATTAATTTTGTAGTTTCACACACCAATTGATATTTGCTATGTGAATAAAATAAAATAACAATTGATCTTAATGAACATAAACTGTATTAAGATTTATTTACCTTCGGACAATGGTCCTTTAGTGCTTTATAAATTGCTTTACACGTTTCAGGTATTATTTTACTTAATGTGCACTGTGGAATTCGAGTACTGTACTGTAAGCTAGAGTAACTTTCTCCTGTAGCAAGGAATCGAAGAGTGCAGTGGGCCTGTCTTCTGCAGATATAGCAGTTCTTAAGTGAATATTGTGTTTTGAGATATGAGGAATCACTTCACTGAGCACGTACTGAAATGTATGCTCATCCACTCGTAAGTAATTGATGTACGACTTGACGTCTTCCACTATTAGCTCACGTAACAAGTTTTGTTGAATGCTTTTTTCGTCTCGTCCTGAAACCCACGGCTTCACCCAGGTACGTTTCCTTTTTTTTCTGTATCACATGTGCACACAGTGCAATTCCGGAACAAGCAGCTGCTGTGGTAAATAACAATTTGTATTTGTCAGCCATCTTGAACTTTGTCGAATAATTTGATCACCCAGAAGCTACCCGGAAAAATTTTCCTGGCGCGCCCAAGCTGCCAGATTCGCGCATGCGCAGAACAAGCTGAGTTATAGTGAGGGGTCCTTCCCCACGTGACCCGTGGCCGTGTCTTCGTTCACAGCACACACGTTAAATGAAAACAAAACAGATTTCTGTGGCCGGGAGCCATGAAGTGAATTAATATACATTCTCATAACCATGAAAGACCAAAATAAGTTAGTAGTTTCAATTTTCTGATTTTATATTATTTCCAGGTTATTAGTAATCAACCATTAATGTCTTAATGAAGCTATTTCTGTCTGTTTTATAGAGAAATTTGCTTGAGTTAATTTTTTTTTCCGCTGAGGCAGTTAGTTTATTTGAAACGAAACTAAGTGTTTCATTCCGCGCTATTGGCTACTTTCAACCTCGTTCAATTTAAAGTGCAAATTTTCATTTTCTGGGACGAATGACGTTATACCATAATAAAGAACCAAATATGAGAATACAGTACTGGACCTCCAAGAAAATTTGTATCACGAGAACCACATGAAAAGCTGAATATCAGGAACTTCAGAGTCCATCTGGACATAGAAATGTGCAATTAGAGCGGAATGAAGCATTTAGTATGGTTTATGGAATTCCGATGCTGCTGGAGTAGTCTCTGATCTCCTGTTCCTTGTATGACACTGTAAGATCTCTTAATGCTATATACGTACGAACATACGTAAACATTGACTTGATGCTAAGTAGGCAAATTTGGTCAGTGGTTTTGAACTAAACATTTTGTTTCGAATATAATGACAGCTGTATCAGAATTTTATAGATCTGCCTTCTGTGAAAGTGTTTTTCGATCACAAGGCACTTGTCTCGTACTTCCTCTGGGCCTGAAGTTATTTCTTAATTTGTGTTTACGTCTTAAATTTATAGAATGCCATTCTATGCTAAATTTTAGACTGGCAGCATACCATGTTTTATCGTTTTAACTCCCCACATGGCTTCATATTTATTCCTAGAGTAGAATATAAACTGTCAGTTGTACAGTTTCTTTGCCTCATAGACAACCATGTTAATTTTTTCACATTTTGAAATAGTCATGAAATTTATTGCCCTTTATTCCGGTGTAAGCTACACAAGAAACTCTCTCTTTTTGTTGTTGCAAGTAATTTGTATTCCATCCTAGTAGCTTTTTGCAGTGATGTGTAGATGTAAACGTGTTGGAAATGCTACATAACAACATTGCAGAGCACGAATTAAAAAATCTGTCAAAAATTTTATGGTACTTCGAGCTGTGGAGTCTAATTTTGAAATGACTCAAAAGCCAAGAACTGCTTCCTTATTTGCATCTTTTATCTGTGTGGGATATGATAAAACAATTGCTCTAAGTACAATTCAGTATGTCCTCTCAACGACATGCCGCACGGGCGCACGGCTACACATGGTCACGTGATGCCCCACCAGAAATACGACGAAAAGCGTATGAGCAGAGCAACTGCTCAAATGAACCTAGTGTAATACCCCTTTTAGCGCTACGTCAAAGATCTTTGTCAAATATATTAGACGGAATATAGGATCACATCTTAGATCAAATCTTTGACAGAGAAATTTGATAGTGTAGGCCGGTATTACACTATCAAATTTCTTTGTCAAAGATTTGATCAAAGATGTGATCCAATATTCCGTCCAATATATTGGACAAAGATCTTTGACGTAGCGCTAGAAGGGGTATTACACTGTCATCAAAGTTTTCGTCAAAGTTCAAGATGGCTGACAAAAACAAATTGTTGTTATTAACCGCAGCAGCTGCTGCTTGTGCCACAATTGCTGTGAGTGCACAAGCACATGCGATACAGAAGCGGGTGAAAAAAAGGAAACGTACCTGGGTGAAGCCGTGGGTTTCACGACGAGATGAAAAAAGCATTCAGCAAAACTTGTTACGTGAGCTAATAGTGGAAGACGTCAAGTCATACATCAATTTCTTGCGAATGGATGAGCATACATTTCAGTATGTTCTCAGTGAAGTGATTCCTCATATCTCAAAACACAATACGCACCTAAGAAATGCTATATCTGCAGAAGACAGGCTCACTGTAACACTACGATTCCTTGCTACAGGAGAAAGTTACTCTAGCTTACAGTACAGCACTCGAATTCCACAATGCACATTAAGTAAAATAATACCTGAAACTTGTGAAGCAATTTATAAAGCACTAAAGGACCATTGTCTGAAGGTAAATAAATGTTCGATACACTTTATGTTCATGAAGATAAATTGTTATTACTTTATTTATGTAACTTTATTTACATGGCAAAATACAATTGATGTGTGATACCACAAAATTAATAGAGATGTATGAAGCGGATGAGACATTTTACAATGTGAGGCACCCTGATTATAAAAATAGATTAAGAAGATTGGAGAGATACAAAAATAATACACACATATATATTTATAACATTGAATCCTCATCCTCTATACCAGCCTGCTGCAAGGCAGCCTGGATATATCCTGAGGTGGACGGTTGTGCACGGGCTGTCGCATGCAGCAAATCCCACCTGTCCATTAATGTCCGCTGCAGACTGTGCGCAGTGACAGTGGTGTATTCCCTGCCGCCCACCTTCTCCATTTCACGCAGTTCTGCTGCGATGTGGGCGCCAAGGGTGCCGTAGCGGTCTTCTTGGACAGGCATGGATCTGGCAGCATCAGACACAGCCTGAAGTGTCCTGGTGGCCTCCACCATTACGTTTGTTGCCACGTCTGGCGTGACTCTCCTCCTTTTAGTGGGAGGCCGCTCTTGATGCAGGGGCTGTGGCTGAGCCTCGCTACATGCGACAGGCTCTTGTACCGCATGCTATAAAATAAAAGATAAAAGCTATTAGTTACGTACCTCTTTGCTTGTTACGTACTTCCTTGCACATACATAAATCTTATTTATTTACAGGTACCCACAAGCAGAGGAGAGTGGGAGCAAATTGCAGAGGATTTCGAGAAGAAGTGGAACTGTTATAATACAATAGGAGCAATGGACGGAAAGCACATTCGTATTAAATGTCCACAAGCTAGTGGATCTCACTTTTTCAATTATAAATCCTTCAACAGTATCATTTTATTTGCCATGGTAGATGCTTCCTACAAATTTTTGTATGTAGATGTAGGAACTAATGGGTGTGTTGGTGATGCTGGAGTGTTTTCAAAAAGCAAACTACGTGAGTGTCTTATTGACCGATCTATGCTCAACATTCCTGATGGCAGGAAGCTTGGGAACACAAACATTACAACTCCAATGGTAGTACTGGCAGATGACGCTTTTCCACTGAGTTATAACATTATGAAGCCATACCCCTTAAAAGGAATCACAAAAGAAGAAAAGGTTTTCAATTACCGACTGTCACGAGGGAGAAGATTAGTGGAGAGCAGCTTTGGCATTCTTGCAAGTCGTTTCAGGATTTTTCTTACTACCATTAATCTGCCTCCTGAAAAAGTTACCACAATAACACCGGCTGCCTGCACATTGCACAACTTGTTAACTGAGAGAAGAAAACACTTGTACACTCGTCAGGAAACAGTGTCTGCCGTAGTAGGAGACTGCACTTATCTTGAGACACAAAGCATTGAGGACCTACAGCAAATGGAACCAATAGCTTGCCAAGCTGCTTCTGGACGTACAGTACACGGGAGAGCAGTTAGGGAATACTTTAAGACATTTTACAATGGCGCTGGGAAAGTGCCCTGGCAAAATAATCACATTTTGTAACGTAAAATGTAAACAAATGCACATACCGCAATCATCTCCTCATACGTCGGAGTGGCACGTTCACTTCCCGTTTCACTTTCAGGGCTCTCCAAATTGCACAAACTCTCGTCGGCCTCAGTAGACTGGTCGAGGAATTTCAGCATCTGGAACCAGTACACTTGTGGTGTGTACGCCACCTGCGCACTGGCTCCACTTTTGCTTTTATGCATCTGCAATATTAATAATGAAAGTAATTTAAACTACTTGTAGGTTACGTAAACATTATTGTATGCTTCAAGTCACTGCAGTGAACAAATTAATGCTAATGCTAATCATTTGTATGACATGTAAACTTTACTTGCATAAATAAATATAAATGAATATGTCAATACGTACTTTTGCTTTCTCGTACGAGTAGCTAGTACGGAGGCCATTTATCTTCCTCTTAATATCTTCTGCCGTACAGCCAGGCCATATGTCACGGCTAATGACCTCCGCTATATTTTTATAGCTCTCCAATCTTCTCAATCTATTTTTGTAATCAGGGTGCCTCACATTATAAAGCGCCTCATCCGCTTCATACAATTCAATTAATTTTGTGGTAGACGCCACACACCAATTGTATTTAGCAGCCATGTTTATAAACACAAAAGATGACAGAACGCTCCAGCGATGCTGGCGCTCCGCGTGGTAACAAGTCGCATTGCAGTGAACAGAAGACAAGCGATTTCTTTGATCAAATATACGGCCTCGGCCTACATTTGATCAAATATTGGACGACATTTGTCAAAGATCCCTATTACACTATCAAAAATCTTTGACAAAGATATTGGACAAAGAAATTTGATAGTGTAATACCGGCCAAATGTAGGCCGAGGCCGTATATTTGATCAAAGAAATTGCTTGTCTTCTGTTCACTGCAATGCGACTTGTTACCACGCGGAGCGCCAGCATCGCTGGAGTGTTCTGTCATCTTTTGTGTTTATAAACATGGCTGCTAAATACAATTGGTGTGTGGCGTCTACCACAAAATTAATTGAATTGTATGAAGCGGATGAGGCGCTTTATAATGTGAGGCACCCTGATTACAAACATAGATTGAGAAGATTGGAGAGCTATAAAAATATAGCGGAGGTCATTAGCCGTGACATACGGCCTGGCTGTACGGCAGAAGATATTAAGAGGAAGATAAATGGCCTCCGTACTAGCTACTCGTACGAGAAAGCAAAAGTACGTATTGACATATTCATTTATATTTATTTATGCAAGTAAAGTTTACATGTCATACAAATGATTAGCATTAGCATTAATTTGTTCACTGCAGTGACTTGAAGCATACAATAATGTTTACGTAACCTACAAGTAGTTTAAATTACTTTCATTATTAATATTGCAGATGCATAAAAGCAAAAGTGGAGCCAGTGCGCAGGTGGCGTACACACCACAAGTGTACTGGTTCCAGATGCTGAAATTCCTCGACCAGTCTACTGAGGCCGACGAGAGTTTGTGCAATTTGGAGAGCCCTGAAAGTGAAACGGGAAGTGAACGTGCCACTCCGACGTATGAAGAGATGATTGCGGTATGTACATTTGTTTACATTTTACGTTACAAAATGTGATTATCTTGCCAGGGCACTTTCCCAGCGCCATTGTAAAATGTCTTAAAGTATTCCCTTACTGCTCTCCCGTGTACTGTACGTCCAGAAGCAGCTTGGCAAGCTATTGGTTCCATTTGCTGTAGGTCCTCAATGCTTTGTGTCTCAAGATAAGTGCAGTCTCCTACTACGGCAGACACTGTTTCCTGACGAGTGTACAAGTGTTTTCTTCTCTCAGTTAACAAGTTGTGCAATGTGCAGGCAGCCGGTGTTATTGTGGTAACTTTTTCAGGAGGCAGATTAATGGTAGTAAGAAAAATCCTGAAACGACTTGCAAGAATGCCAAAGCTGCTCTCCACTAATCTTCTCCCTCGTGACAGTCGGTAATTGAAAACCTTTTCTTCTTTTGTGATTCCTTTTAAGGGGTATGGCTTCATAATGTTATAACTCAGTGGAAAAGCGTCATCTGCCAGTACTACCATTGGAGTTGTAATGTTTGTGTTCCCAAGCTTCCTGCCATCAGGAATGTTGAGCATAGATAGGTCAATAAGACACTCACGTAGTTTGCTTTTTGAAAACACTCCAGCATCACCAACACACCCATTAGTTCCTACATCTACATACAAAAATTTGTAGGAAGCATCTACCATGGCAAATAAAATGATACTGTTGAAGGATTTATAATTGAAAAAGTGAGATCCACTAGCTTGTGGACATTTAATACGAATGTGCTTTCCGTCCATTGCTCCTATTGTATTATAACAGTTCCACTTCTTCTCGAAATCCTCTGCAATTTGCTCCCACTCTCCTCTGCTTGTGGGTACCTGTAAATAAATAAGATTTATGTATGTGCAAGGAAGTACGTAACAAGCAAAGAGGTACGTAACTAATAGCTTTTATCTTTTATTTTATAGCATGCGGTACAAGAGCCTGTCGTAGGTAGCGAGGCTCAGCCACAGCCCCTGCATCAAGAGCGGCCTCCCACTAAAAGGAGGAGAGTCACGCCAGACGTGGCAACAAACGTAATGGTGGAGGCCACCAGGACTCTTCAGGCTGTGGCTGATGCTGCAAGATCCATGCCTGTCCAAGAAGACCGCTACGGCACCCTTGGCGCCCACATCGCAGCAGAACTGCGTGAAATGGAGAAGGTGGGCGGCAGGGAATACACCACTGTCACTGCGCGCAGTCTGCAGCGGACAATAATGGACAGGTGGGATTTGCTGCATGCGACAGCCCGTGCACAACCGTCCACCTCAGGATATATCCAGGCTGCCTTGCAGCAGGCTGGTATAGAGGATGAGGATTCGATGTTATAAATATATATGTGTGTATTATTTTTGTATCTCTCCAATCTTCTTAATCTATTTTTATAATCAGGGTGCCTCACATTGTAAAGTGTCTCATCCGCTTCATACATCTCTATTAATTTTGTGGTATCACACATCAATTGTATTTTGCCATGTAAATAAAGTTACATAAATAAAGTAATAACAATTTATCTTCATGAACATAAAGTGTATCGAACATTTATTTACCTTCAGACAATGGTCCTTTAGTGCTTTATAAATTGCTTCACAAGTTTCAGGTATTATTTTACTTAATGTGCATTGTGGAATTCGAGTGCTGTACTGTAAGCTAGAGTAACTTTCTCCTGTAGCAAGGAATCGTAGTGTTACAGTGAGCCTGTCTTCTGCAGATATAGCATTTCTTAGGTGCGTATTGTGTTTTGAGATATGAGGAATCACTTCACTGAGAACATACTGAAATGTATGCTCATCCATTCGCAAGAAATTGATGTATGACTTGACGTCTTCCACTATTAGCTCACGTAACAAGTTTTGCTGAATGCTTTTTTCGTCTCGTCGTGAAACCTACGGCTTCACCCAGGTACGTTTCCTTTTTTTCACCCGCTTCTGTATCGCATGTGCTTGTGCACTCACAGCAATTGTGGCACAAGCAGCAGCTGCTGCGGTTAATAACAACAATTTGTTTTTGTCAGCCATCTTGAACTTTGACGAAAACTTTGATGACAGTGTAATACCCCTTCTAGCGCTACGTCAAAGATCTTTGTCCAATATATTGATAGTGTAATACCGGCCTTTGATCAAATATTGGACGACATTTGTCAAAGATCCCTATTACACTATCAAAAATCTTTGACAAAGATATTGGACAAAGATTTTGGACAAAGAAATTTGATAGTGTAATACCGGCCGGTCCCCACGTGACCCGGAAATGGCACAAGCCCCGCCCATTTACCCACCTCCACAACAATCAAGCGCAGGTGTAAAGTCTCTTTGTCCACTCCGTGTAGAGTGCATCGATATGATCTTTGATCGTCGTCCCGAGTGGCGAGTAGCACGTGAATAAAAGAAATCATGGAGAGGACAAAAAGATTTCAATATTCCATGTACATGAAAGAAATGGTCTTGCTTGATGGTGCAAGTAAGTTACATTTGATGCTTCTTACTTTCATCATTTGAACTTCTTTAAAATACTTCTAATTTATAACGGTTGTGATGTACATTAATACAGCGCTATAATTTCTTTAGACGATGGGGCGGAGGCAGCCACCAGCGAACAACCAAGCGACCAGGTTGTTCCAGGACCATCAGGATCCTCGACGAAGGTTAGTTTTTTTATTTTCACTGGAAAGTTTAATTCTTTGAGCGAAATATGTGTACATACTTCCTGAGACGTCACTTTATGACGTTCATACACAACTACTAAAGTATGTTTAAGTGCTTTGTATGGAGTAATTTCCAAGCAAATGATTTTTGATAGTTTTACTTGTACTACCCTAGGTGTTAATTACTAAATGCTAAGAGTCCGTGTGGGTGTGAGTATTATAGTTTCATAGCTTTTTGTTGGATATGACCTTCCTGTTTTCTGTATCCTTTAATTTATGGTTTATGTGCGTAAGATTTTTTTCAATTCGTCTTCTAAGGTAAGTGGACGTAATCACAGTTTTGTTTGACCACTATCGGCAGATTTAAAAAATGCATGTTTTGATTCATATTTGTAAGATCTCGCTCAGAAGTTTTGCAAATTAAGTCCTCTCAGTGTAAAGTGTGGGAGTATGCTGGGCGTTTATGTGAACTTTTGTTTTTTCGTTTTTCCGTGCACTCAGTGATACTTCTGGTCAAATTTCATTATATGTACTAATTTGTCAAGCAAATATGACCCCAGTTTGATTTGTACACTATTAATGCCAATAATGTTCTTGAGTAGAGGCACTGTAGTTTTTTTGCATTCCTTAATATGCATTTTATCCTTTTAAGTATTCCAGAAATTTCCAGTTTTTGATTATTCCTCCTAGAGTTACTTTAATTATAAAAACACAGGTTTATTAGTGATATGGAAATTGTTTTCAGTAAGAAAAAATTGCCTAAAAGCATTAATATTTGACCATGTTCATTCTTTCATGTACTAAATTATTTACATTGCTGGGTAAGTGCCAACATTACTATGATGGAATACTTTTCTATGCCACACATCTGCATGATATATGTTAATAATTTTTCTGCATGAGCATGTAAATGATTTTTGTGTGTGTACATGTCAAATATTTAAGGACTCTGCAAATACATCTACCCCTCCTCACAAGAAGCTTAAGGTCAAGGGGTATGCACAAAGGGATACACAAGAAGAAATGAGAAATTATTTAAAGGAGTGGCGGGAGATGAAGCGTGAAAGACGAAAAAAGAGACGCCAGATGGAAATTGAGAAGCTGGCGTTAACAAGGGCAAGCATTGAAGTAACAAGGGCAAGCATTGAAGTGACACGTGCTTCGCTGGAGGCAACGTTGGAAACCAATAAACTACTTCAGGAAGTACTTAGACACTCGGATGAGTTATCCTTCTAAATTTAATTTTTAAATCTTTCCTTTATAGTGTGTCTTTTCTATTTTCATAATTTATATATGGCAAATTTTGCTAATTCTCTCTTGAACACTCTGCAGGATACCTCAGCTTTACAAAAAGCTTTGTTAGTGATAAGTGGGGAATGTAATGGGTAGTTACCACTTGGTCTATTGCTGATAAAATGCATGGTAGAAGGTGTGACTCATTTGACCAGTTATTAGATTTTCCCATTATGTTCATGTATGTTTAAATGCCTCTGTGTGAGTTCTAATAGGTGTAATCTAGTTCTCACGATCCCTACACGAGTTGTACGTAGGTGAATAATACAGTCATTTAAAGCTGGTTCTTAAATCTTTGTAAATAGGCTTTCTTGGGACAGTTTGTTAGTATGCCAGTTCATGTAAAGCATCTGTGACACTTTCATGGATCCAACACGTGACCATTTGTTCAGTCTCTGTGTATTCAGTATACTTTTTACTGTTTGGTATGGGTCTCATGCACTTAAGCAGTATTCTAGGACAGGTGGCAAAAGCGATTTATAAGCAATCTTCTCCATAGACGCTTGCATTTCCCCTGCCTATTTTACCTATTAACCACCTGTCCAAGAAACTAAAATCAAATGTCTGACCCCAAATAGGTACTTTCGTCAGTTGGGGACTGTGTGGCAATTTGTTCTTTCATTGCTCTATTTTCCTCCAGTATTTTTCCCCAACATGTCTTCCCTTCAGAACAAGCTCACACTGATGAATGCTTCTGCCTTTGGAATTGTAAATTTGAAACACCTTCGGAGGGATGGGGAGAGCTATTTTAATTTTTAATTAACAGCAATGGTACTACTTGTTCATTTCTTCGCACATCTCTGTAGATATGTTCCTCAGGTTGTTGGCATTTGTCCTGTACATCTCCCAAAAATTTTTTCTTTTTCATTTTGTTATATTTTGTCATTTGTTTTTAAAAACTGCTTTGTGTGTTACTGGCCCTAAAAGAATTTTATTCTTGCAATTTCTTTGTCAGATTACAGTGAACTGCTAGGCATTAATTTAAACGTGCCATTCATAGTGAAGCACAGTTGTTTTAACTCTTGTAAAATTACCTTTGCATTCATTCTGTCCTATTTCATGTATCATTTTGATGTTTTTCTAACTCATTTCTTGAAGTGTCTTTCAAGTTAATTGAACTTTCTGACCTATTTGACCAGCCAGTAAAATTTTTGAGTGTCTATTTTAGATATAAATTAAATTAGCTTTTATTTTCAGAGATTGTTCTATAGGCTTCAGTGATTACTGTTCAGAGATTTCTCCATGTAGTACAGCAAAACTAGGTGCAAATAATAAGTAATTCAAGGGACTGATTTACAGCTCCATGACTAATATGCAATTCCCACTCAAGTGCCTAGTAGCTAGTTCATTGATCCACTTCATCTACAGTTCACTCGAAGCCTGTGGGGAAAAATTCACTTGAATCAGTGAGTGTTCAGATTTCTCGTATTCATTTTTATGTTGGTGCACATATTTTCACATTTACAGGAGAAAGTTGAGGACATTTCAAGGAATGGTCATATCACAAAGTAAAGTGTTCATACCACAGAGTAAACAACATTTAAATAGCTGATTTTAGAAACAGCATTAGTCCATGCATGTTGATTTTTGAGGAAAACAGAAAAATAAGTTTGTGGGCCTGAGTATTCTATTTTCTTTGACAGCTCTATTTTACTTTGAACAGCACAGTTTAAGGAGGTGATGTCCAGACACTTTTTCGATGATGTAATGACTAGATTATACAATGATTTAAATACACTAAGTTCGTGGACATGTGCTGTTTCTGAAATCAATTGGTTGCCAGAAATGTAAGTCTGTGTTGTTATTCAGCAGTTTATTTGTAAATTTATTATGTTCAATACAAAAATTATTAGGCTACATAAGTTTCTGAAGATCAGCTATATTATTTCTCATTACCAAAATTCTAATTTTATGTGTACATAACATATTCTGAACTACTACTTTTAACTACAAATTACAATCAGGTAAATAGCAAGCTTAGTGAAATATTGCTTGTACCCATGTCTATTATTCACTGTCAGGCCCTCTGCTGTCTACTGAAGGCCAGTTGTAAAGAGCTCTGTAAAAGGATAAGTGCTCTTCAGGGATATACGGCTCCAATTTTGGAGGTCAGCTATTTTCTTCTCACTTAGCGGTACACATTTTTCGTATGCTGCAGCTGTCGGTAGAGTTACTGTTTTTAAATCAAGAAGTAAACAAGTGTGCATCACCAGGATTCCAATGTATGGTTTTGAAATGACGTTCCCACTACACTCACTATTGTATTCAAATTCCATGAATTCTGAAATGGTGAAGGATTGTTTCTCATTCCTCGTGAGGACTTTGCTGTTCATAGTTTCCAAAGACAAGGCATTGCATTTTTAAAATTTAGGCCACCATTGTTTGAAAGCCAGTACAAACTCTGTTGAAACAACTTTAACCTGGTATTTGGTAAAGGTACTTGGAGCAACAATAAGTTCTACAAACTGCATGATCCTATAAATCCTATCGACAGCTCGAATTTTCCTCTTAATCACTGCAAAGTCCCTGTCACAGGGTAAGAATGAATGGCCTCTGACCAGGAAATAATAATAAATTCTGAGTAAATGCTGAGATTCTGCAACTGCCATGAGGAATCTGACCATAGTATTATTCTTATTCTGCCCTGGGCAGCCATCTGAAAATATATGCAGGTATTTTATGTCTGGTGCCAACTCGTTTCGTATGTAATCCAGCAGAAACATGCAGGCTTCATTGGGACCCTTCTTTGCTACACCTTCGTGATAAATGTAGAATGTTGCATGTCTTCAGGTTGTGGATATTGAATACATTAACATTGAGTTGCCGAAGGTAGAAAACTTCCTGAACTGGAATGGTAGGAAGGGACAGATTTTGCGTAAAATCTAGGGTGATACCTGCAACATCCTCGTCTCTCTGACACAATACTTGTACTTCACGAATACGAGCAGAAAACTTTGCAGCCCTGCGTCTATGAACCATCATTTCTGCAGCGGCAACCCTATTAGCCTTTTCATTCAGTGTCTTGTTTTGTAATTTATTTTGAAGTGCTTCACAAGCACCACATGTAAGTGAAAAATGTTCTTTGAATATTTTTAAATAAAATTCGTACTTAATATCACTTGCTTGGGGATGTTTTAATCTGAACTGCTTATGCATGGTTTTGACATTAAGATAACTATTTAAATAACGCTGTTCTCGTGTGCCATAGTGAGTAATGTTTTGGGGATAGGAATTTATGTAATGAATTATCAAACTTATTTCTGCACTGCCGATTTGATTTCCTGATGCATTTCTACCCCTCTGGTCACTAGGTGACTTTCCATAAACAATCAGATTGCTTATTCTCATTACCCTTTGGTTTGTGACACCACCAATACTTAAGAAAGCTTTCTTGCATACCTCTGATTGTCCAGTGCTGGAATTAATAAAATACTGAGAATTGTTGCATCTTGTTTTGCAGTTGCCTCCTCCTGGTACTCTTCTTCGTCTTCTGGAAATATTACCTACAGTAATCAGCCCTTGGAGATAAGAATCTTGTGCGTCCTTTGATGTCATGTTGTAGAAAAGTGAAAATACTTCATTTCTTTCCTCTTCAGGAATCCTTCCAAAGCAGTTTCTACAACATCTACAAAATTACAGTCACGCAATAAATCATTAGTTTACTATTTTACTGATGTATAACCTCCCGTATTAGAACATTACTTCCTTGCAGTCCACACCAATGCTTTTCTTTGAAACTAAGTTTCCACTGTAGTTTTTGTACTCTAAACCTTTAATTCGCGACCTTTTTATGTATTCATGCTGATACTCAACATTCTTTACACATTTTTTCCTCTTTCTGCTTTCACCACCATCATGTACATCCATATCTTCCCTGTTCAACATTGATGTGCTTCACAAAGTAAAACTGTGTAAACACAGATGATATTACACAACAGGCTAGCAAACGTTGGCTGCAGAAATAGCACTAGTCCTCGACAAGTGTTCTTTCTTCTCTCACACATAACATCAGGATCTTGTTTGTCCCATTAAGAATGATGGACAAATGTTTCTGCGTTCATTTGATAGAGGGAGTGCCATAACATGGAAATCAGCTCTTAACTCAATTTAACCAAAAGTGGACAAGTGTTGTTTCTGCAATCACCATTCATTTGTTTTAATGGTTGCCACTCCAACTTGCATATTGCACACATCTGTTTTGTGATAATACTAAACAAGCTGCCTTTGGAATTTTTTTGGTATCTTCAATCGTATGTGGATCCCATACTGTGAAGCAGTACTGTGGCAGAGGATAGACTGATGTACTGTAAGCAACCTTTTTTGTATTGTTGTTAACTCTTCAGTCTCTGATCAAAAGAAGAATTAATGTTTTTCAATGGGTAATATTAAATTCGTTATTGGACTAGTGTGTGTAGTGTCTGTATGTCTGTGAAGTACAATATTCTGTGTGTTGTCAACTACTCCCACAACGTACGTAATTTCATACATGTAGATAAGTTAATCTGGTGGTGGAGAAGCAGCTGGTGATTCAGGCCTGTAAAATTCTTGAAATGTAAGAGAAAGAAAACTTCTATACGATCTCCTTGAATTGGAACACGACCATTCGCACTTGCTAATTCGATGATTGTCCGTGAGTGAAATGAGATCTTTTTAGCAGAGAAAACATTCTGTATTCTTTTGACTAAGTCATTGAAGCAGGTTCTACAGCAAACATAGACCACCAAATGTTCAAAGTCCTATACAAGCTTGTAGTACACAATAGTTCATCACAGAATCCTTTGATCAAAATTAAATACTAGCAATTACCTTCGAAAATCAAGAGACTGTATTATGGCCATTACTAAACTCCACATTAATATCACGTATTGCTTGTCAATCTCAAAAAACACAAATTATACAGCGGCTAACAATGACTGTTTCATTGCACACTTCCGACACATGCTCTCGTTATCCTGTCTGGTAACCCAGTCCTGGCTCATTCAGATTTTCTTACTTTACTTCACTCACCATGGAGCAACGCGAAGTCAAAAAATAACTATCTCACTCGTGCAGGCTAAACTACCTTGCAATATATATATTGACTTCAGACCAATAACAATAGAAAGGTCATTGAACCGATCAGCCGAATGCTCCACGATTTCCACCAGATAGTACTGGCCAAAGGACATAACACTCAGCAACATTCTATGTCCTCATTACACCGCTAGGAAGGGGGCCAGATGCTGTCACACTTTGGCCATCTTTCCTTATGTTTATTATAAAGGACCTTGGAAATGTCATCGATAAACTGTGCTTTGTCCTGTTTCCATACTAAAGTCCTTGTGAGCTCAACATCTTGTCATGCAAGTGCTGATAGGGTGTTGGCTCATTGTTTTTACAGGTTGAAGCTGAGGGCATCACATGTCACACCTGTGGAGGACAATGGAGGATTAGTGATTGTGATTATAAACTGTAATTGTGAACTGTGAATTTTGTGGTTAGTGAAATTGTAATTGTGAACTGTATCTGTGATTGTAAATTGTAATTGTGAATTGTATATTGTGATATCCCACCCTCCATCTGCCATCCTGATTTGGGTCTTCCATGGTTTTCCCAGATTGTCAGGCGAATGCTAGGATGGGTCCCTAAGTCCATGGCAGTTGCTCCAATACCCTTTGTTTTCTTGTACTATTGGAACAATTAAAGTGTTAAAAAATGAAACTGAGCTTTTGTCAATTCCTGTCATTCACCTCTACTGTCAATAACCTCATTTTATGTTTCTAATCAGTTTATTTTACAAATAAAGGTTAAATGTCTATTTGCATTTGTTTTTCTGATGTTAAATTTGACAATCACATAAACTTTAACTCAACAGTACATTGTGCAACTTACTTGAACCATACAAGGAGTGTGTAACTGATAAGACTGCAACTTGTACCAAAGCAAACTCTAGATGCTATTTGACACACTTGGAGCAAAAAAGTTATGAACTCTGCTTCTAGAACAGGAAATAATCAGAAGTAGTACTGGCATGACTTGTAATTGAAATTGTTTCTCAGAAAATATATATTTCTTTTTATTTTCTAGTCAGTTTCATTATTGATAATTACATGAGAATTACAAATGAAGAGAAATTTTCTGGAAATGAAAACTGGTGTGTAGTATTATATTTACTGTAAATTTGTTTTTAGGTTGATAGTTGGCTCTCAAAGATTGATACTATGAAACAGAAAATTCTTTTGGCCAGACTAAAAAGCCAAAGGTTTTGGGCCCAATCCCCAGTCCAGCAAAAGTTGGAGGAAGGCAATGGCGTGATGTTACAAACAGGACCATGCCGAGTATAGTAAAATTGTATTCAAAACAATATTCAGATTGATGACTGCTGTTCTTAAGCTAGTTGGTATGTGATTATGAATGAAGAACACATTTTTGTCTTGCTTTATAGATGAGTACTACGTGCACACTATGGCTGGTCATCCAATTTGATTCCAGGGCAGTTCCATGAGTAAAGGAATGAATCTGCATTTTTTCTCTCTTTGAAGAAGACCAACAACCATTGTTTAACAGTTTTACTGTATTTTATATATAAGTAAACCAATATAATTTTTTTGTAATTTTTGTTCCTTTCTTGTAATAATTGTGTGAAAATATGCTTTCAGGTAACCGAATGACATAATTCAGACGTACATTGTCTCATAATACAATAATTCAGCTCACCCATTCCCTAAAAATATTCTGTTACGGAGAGGAATGAATGGGAAACAAAATGATATAGAACATAAATGTCTTAAATATTTTATTAACTAAATTTATAATATCTCCAGCAATGGAATGTTGAAAATTACTGTTTTCCTTCTGCATTGTCACATAGGTAAAATGGTACTTAATACTTTGATCTACAGTAAGTGCAGCCAGTTTCTTTACAATTTGGTCTTCTTCCACTCAACATCTATATTGCTTTGAGGGAAATGTAATTACATATCATTTTGTTTGTGTAATTCTTTCTAAGTAATGAAATTTCATAACCATTGTCAATATAAATCTGCCCCACAAAAATAGCTTGTCTCCCCCCACCCCCAAGCACACAGGCAACCAGAGAAAAATTGCCTTGAAGCAAGACATTATGATTGATAAAATCAGGTTCTATGAATTTGCTTTGACTGAATTTTGCTGCACAAAATTGTCCGCAAACATCTGGTTGGTTGGTATGGGGGAGGGGACCAAACAATATCACCAGTCCCATCGAATTAGGGAAGGAAATCGGCTGTGCCCTTTCAAAGGAAGCATCTCGGCATTTGCCTGAAGTGATTTTGGGAAATTCTCTTGCAGTAGGCTACCTAGAAGTTGTTAATATGAAGACTGTATTGAAGTTACTTATATGGGGTGATCAAAAAGTCAGTATAAATTTGAAAACTTAATAAACCATGGAATAATGTAGATAGAGAGGTAAAAATTGACACACATGCTTGGAATCTATTCTATATGACTATAGAATAGATGAGCAACACACACATACCATTTCCAGAATGAAGGGGGAGTGAATGTCAAGGTGTGTAAAACCGGTTTCCAGCATACTGGAGCCATTATGCACGAATGAATGAAACAGTAGGTTGGAAGTATTTGTAACCAGACCTGAGCATGGGGAGGTTATACCACTTATATAAAGTCGAGCATGATGATCTGGTCTCGAACTACATGTTTGGTCAGATATTTAATACAAGATTTAATCTATCCTTTCATCCCTCTGTGATTCCCGCTGTAAATGTGACCTCTATAACATTAAACATACTGCATCCGACACTGCAGAAGAGAAGGATAAATGGGAACGTAAAAGAGAGTTACAACAACGAAAGTTCGAGAGTGCGCGGATGGGAAAGCATCGCAACGCAGCAGAAGGGAGGCAACAGAACGACTGTGATTGCCTTTGAATTGATAAGGACTTTACTGACACTGGTATTTATGTTACAAGCAGCAATTGTGGACATACCGCCTTGGAATACATGACCTATGTACCAAGAAAGCTACAACATATGTATGGAGTGAGGGCGAAGCATCCCAAGGATCACGCAGGAAATTGGATCGTGTCTTGTGCATTGCATTAAACATAATGTCCAAACAAAGCGACTCGGATCAATGTGGCGGGCAGAATCGGAATATAAAAATGGCCTTATTGTGTTAGTTCATGGTTCTGCATGCAGACTTCACACTGGAAGTAATCCACCATAAATTCTGTCGGTGGGCATTCATACCTACCATGTGACCAGGACTTTGGTATCATCACAAAGAACAGGAAATTTCATCTGAACATACACACACTCTGACTGGATGAATGTCATTATCACTGCACAAAAACAACCACCCTTCACCACTCTACCGATGACAAGGAATGATTTCATGTCCACAGCACGTTTAGAGAGAAACATACGTAACAGAAAAGTGTTGACACACAATACCAGGGTGGAATGGTTCCATATTCAGTGGCTTCAGTATAAAGTATGCTCTCCCCATAACATGTTTTATAAGTACACCAGTGAGCCAGGTGTCCCATTTGCCAATGTCAGTTTTGCTAAACGAGGGTCAAAAGTAATTGAGACTCTGGAAGTGCTATATCCCAATGGACATACTATTAGCGTATTGAAAAAGACCAATTAAATGATCTTGCTGCAATTCGTACCCCCGGTGTGCTGTGGGTATTGCCATAACTTGACATCTGCACAGCCCTGTGGAGACACCATCCCTGTAAATGATGTAACGCATGATGAACATTAACGCCTCATGTGTATATTGTCCAATGTTTGACTACAGTATGTAAAGTAATAACGGCCTATCCCACATGTTTTGTGTATTACAGCCAAGTGCGCGAAACAACAGTGGCCCAACTCACACAAAAAGTCTAAAAACACTATTACGATTAACTCCATGTATAACCGATTACTGGACATCATGCCACATTATGTATATCACAATCATTGCTATATGCTGCAATCACTACCTTACACATCAGTTCTGCAAAAGTCAATATATTCCAGTGGCCATTCCCACAAACCAGTGTGCTGTGGGTTAGGCCACTATAGCACCGATAGTCTCATATGCCTTTTCAATGCGTTGTTACTGTGCTTTAAAAAGATAGTTTTCAAAGGTAACTAGAAGCTGAAACTTTAGACGAGTTAGTTTTTCAGTTCCAACACTTCTTAAAACAAGAATGGAACTTTAATTTAAAGAAAGTTAATATCTTCTTTAACAGAACTGGTAGTCAGATTTCTAATAAGATGGTTTTTGTCCATGTTCTCATGCAACAGTCCTCTTCAATATTTGTAAGGCAGTGCAGGTAGTACTGTGCCTTATTGCTGTCAAGTGGCTATAAATATACAGTATTGCACCAAAGTTATATATATTATGTAGCACCTTTGAAAGTAAACTGCTTTTGAGAATCACACACCTGCATGAGTGCCCAGTTAATGTTTAAATTATAGGAAAGTTCTTTCGACCAATTTAATATTTGCACGTCACTTGAAGCATTGAACATCAAATAATGTTGATCCACAATAGATGTAGTGGCAGTAGACTGGTTATGATGAATGTTTCACAAATCTTCGATGGAATGGATACTCCAAACTATGAATTGAGTGAAAAGTTAATCATTCCTTAACTAACCTCAAGGGAATTACATGGTTTGAAATGTATAGTTAAAATGATACATGTGAAAGATTAAGATTTAGGGCTACTGCGCCTTTACGAAACCACCAGGGGGTATTTTCCTTCTGTCTATTGTTATCCGTGTTGAAAGAGATGCTATTTTGCAATATCAGGTATGGGTTCACAATCCCAACATTTCAAACAATGTATATGTAATCTTGAGTGCACCACTGTAGCGTATATTTCAGACGAGACATACGGAGTTACAGTACTCAATATGATTTTATTGCATCCTGTCCAAGAGAAGAATGTAAAATAAAGAATAAGCTATTGGCATAAAATACTTCATATAGTTAAAAAAATACAAAGCCAGCCCTTCCAGCAATTCACATGGCGCACTGTATGTAGTTGCTTGCAGGAACCAAATGTTGTATCTTAAGCAGCGTTTGGGCTTTTTAGCAGCTTTAGGATGGTACTGCTACAACTTCAGAATACTGCAAGGAGGTGAAACATGAGAGATAACTGAGGGATATGTTACTTGTATGTTAAAGCTGCAAACTTACCTACTTCTGTTGTGAGATGTGTAAATTTTACTTAACTTTTCCCCTCATATGATACTCATTTGTTATTGCACTATACCTATCCAAAAGGCCTAATCCTATTCTTATCCAGCACACACTGAGGTCCACATTAATAGAGGTCCGACAAATTTCTCTACTGTTGAAATTATTTACCCATTTTAAGGCTCAAATCAGAAACACAAACCAGAACTGATTGGGGTCAGTGCCAATGTGGAGTGTGAATATGTTAAAACGTTGTAAAATCGAAAACTTTGACTAAAGACCAAGATGATGTCCCATCACAAATGTGCTGCTAGTGTCTATGTGCTATGAACAGCTTTATTGTTAATAATATCATTCTGCAGATTAAACAGTATTTTACTATTTTATCTTGTCACAACTCTTCGATATTTAATATATCTGTGCCAAACACACAAGCAGACAAATGTGAATAAAAAGGGAATACTATGAACAACATAGAAACTACCACATATTTTCTCCATAAAGTAGACCAAAGTTGTTTATAGTGCCTGTGATGATGGGTGGAAGGTATATGAATAGGTGTGTATTGCAATATTGAACTATGACATAGCATTTACAGTCATATTTACATCTATGTGGCACCACTAAAATAATCTTGTAGGGAGGAGTATGAATATCTTGCAAAAATGTGGTTGGTTTATATACACCAGAAATACAGACAAGTTATCTCATGGTTATTTCAAATTTTTAAACAATTAACAAGGTTCTCTGTGAAGCCAAGAAACTGCAACTGGCTATTCATATTCTACTGTAGCAATGAATGTAGCCATGTGGAGAGTTAACAATGACACTTAAGAAAAAAGCAAATGTCACTCAATAACATTTGGAATGTAGATAGTGTCATCTCTAGTCGTAAAGAAATATGTGAAGCATTCAATAACTGTCGCAGCAACACAGTACCCAAATTCATGCATGAACATCCATCTCTCCCCCCCCCCCCCCCCCATTTTTTATCAGACTAAGTTGTTACCAGGTACATTTGCTTGATCCAGTCTGACTAGGTGAAATCTTCAGTATTATAAAACAAAAACCAAATTCTCGTGTGGTTTTGATGCCATATCGGACTCTGTCCAGAGAAGCATGTCAAAACATTAAAATGTGCATACTTTGCACATTCACACTCATTTCATTCCATTTTTGGGCATCTCAGTTCAAGAAATGTTCTGTATGTAAAGAACAGAGCAGTGTAAGGCACATGGGAGTTTTACATAACCAAGCGACCAAAAATGGACAGAAAAATTCAGAGAAAGTGAAAAACTTCAAGAATTTCTATGTTACAAAATAATTAATGGATGAGTAAAATAAACTGAGTGTCCTGTAAGTGCTTTTTACAGGAATTCATTACTTATGAACATAAAATCAAAAAAATAAATTCAGATTCCAGTAACTGTGGCACAACAGCTGTTCACTACATTGTATTTCAAGAAATAATACCAATGAAACTACTGAAGCATTTCTTTTGACGTGTTGGTAGTTTATGAATCACTACGTTTCATCCAAGTTCAAACCCACCCAAATTTACGAGCCTTCAGTTATGTACGCAACAAACCATCCTCTACAGAGTGCATCACAATGATTAGGATTTTTCTTCGTAATACAGTGAATTGCTCAGTATACAGGATGTTACAAAAAGGTACAGCCAAACTTTCAGCAAACATTCCTCACACACAAATAAAGAAAAGATATGTGGACATGTCTGGGAACGCTTAATTTCCATGTTAGAGCTCATTTTAGCTTCATCAGTATGTACTGTACTTCCTCGATTCACTGCCAGTTGGCCCAATTGAAGGAAGGTAATGTTGACTTACGGTGCTTGTGTTGACATGCAACTCATTGCTCTACAGTACTAGCATCAAGCACATCAGTACATAGCATCAACAGATTAGTGTTCATCACGAACGTGGTTTTACAGTCAGTGCAATGTTTACAAATGCGGAGTTGGTAGATGCCCATTTGATGTATGGATTAGCACGGGGCATTAGCCATGGTGCGGTACATTTGTATCGAGACAGATTTCCAGAACGAAGGTGTCCCAACAGGAAGACGTTCGAAGCAATTGATTGGCGTCTTAGGGAGCACGGAACATTCCAGCCTATGACTCGCGACTGGGGAAGACCTAGAACGACGAGGACACCTGCAATGGACGAGGCAATTCTTCATGCAGTTGACGATAACCCTAATGTCAGCGTCAGAGAAGTTGCTGCTGTACAAGGTAACGTTGACCACGTCACTGTATGGAGAGTGCTACGGGAGAACCAGTTGTTTCCGTACCATGTACAGTGTGTGCAGGCACTATCAGCAGCTGATTGGCCTCCACGGGTACACTTCTGCGAATGGTTCATCCAACAATGTGTCAATCCTCATTTCAGTGCAAATGTTCTCTTTACGGATGAGGCTTCATTCCAACGTGACCAAATTGTAAATTTTCACAATCAACATGTGTGGGCTGACGAGAATCTGCACGCAATTGTGCAGTCACGCCATCAACACAGATTTTCTGTGAACTTTTGGGCAGGCATTGTTGGTGATGTCGTGATTGGGCCCCATGTTCTTCCACCTACGCTCAATGGAGCACATTATCATGATTTCATACGGGATACTCTACCTGTGCTGCTAGAACATGTGCCTTTACAAGTACGACACAACTTGTGGTTCATGCATGATGGAGCTCCTGCACATTTCAGTCGAAGTGTTCGTACGCTTCTCAACAACAGATTCGGTGACCGATGGATTGGTAGAGGCGGACCAGTTCCGTGGCCTCCACGCTCTCCTGACCTCAACCCTCTTGACTTCCATTTATGGGGGCATTTGAAAGCTCTTGTCTAGGCAACCCCGGTACCAAACGTAGAGACTCTTCGTGCTCGTATTGTGGACGGCTGTGATACAATACACCATTCTCCAGGGCTGCATCAGTGCATCAGGGATTCCATGCGACGGAGGGTGGATGCATTTATCCTCCCTAACGGAGGACATTTTGAACATTTCCTGTAACAAAGTGTTTGAAGTCACGCTGGTACGTTCTGTTGCTGTGTTTCCATTCCATGATTAATGTGATTTGAAGAGAAGTAAAAAAATGAGCTCTAACATGGAAAGTAAGTGTTTCCGGACACATGTCCACATAACATATTTTCTTTCTTTGTATGTGAGGAATGTTTCCTGAAAGTTTGGCCGTACCATTTTGCAACACCTTGTATACATTCAGCATGTATAAAGTTTATTTGCATAAAGATATTACAATTATACATTGAAATATGGATTAATCTGACAATGATTAGGAGTTTTCATCATAATACAATGGACAGCTCAAAATACACGGACAGAATATATAAAGTTTATTTGCATAAAAACAATCATACAGTTAAATACAGATTGTCAGTGAATTCCATAAAATAATAGACTTCCTTATCTGAATTATTTGTACTCTTTAAATGTTTGTCACAACAGCAGTGCATTTGATATGAAATTACCTCAATAACAAGTAATTATCCACGCTTACGAAAAACATGACATTTGTAAAACTGGCAGCAATGTTTTAGTTACTTTAATAAGAGCATTTAGAAAGAACACATTACAGTACCTAAAATGCTATAACAAGTGCTTTACAATATTTTAGGACATTTTCTTATCTTGCTGTAAAGACATCTTTCAACACAAACAGCACATTGTTTATTTAATGTAAGTGAATCATTAACACAACACCCCCCCCCCCTCCCCGTATGGAAATGTTTTCACAAACCCAAAGGAAAACCAGACGGGCCTCTCATATCAAATATTGCAAAAAAGTCTAGTACTTCTGCACAGTCAGTGCATTTTTTAAAGTTTTAGGATGAATCTCAAACATATGTTCATATTTTACAACTGTAGAATGTTTGTGTTCCAAATCAACATCATTATATCATGAACAGAATAATATAGTCAATCGAATAGTTTCCTTTCCTTTTGGGAATATGAGAGTGATAGTAATAATGAGTTCTTTGCCGGGTGAAAGAGAAGACTTCATGATCAATTGCAAAACATTGTAGATCAGATGTAAAATGGTAGTTGGTTGCAGTTGTCTTAAATAGGCCAGCCAAAGGTTGATATCAGCAAAATGATCCTCAGGAAGCCAGCAACATCTTGGAACAGCCCATCTAGTACATGAAACATTTGTAAATACATGAAAACCACACAAAATCTGAATATACCTGAAAAATTAACATTGTTTGTAGAGACAGGGGTACCGTACTTCTTTTAACAAAGTCAATGTTCTAACCAAAGTAAATTCCAGTCTGGTCCAGGAGACTGGGGAGGGAGGATTACAGGACATTAGTAGACATTAGTTTTTACCAGATCACTGTGTGCATATCAATGACTCAACACTTCTGCTTTACAATATTAGTGGTCTTCTTTAACCCTAAAGTATTTACAAGAACTTTCCTATGACATTTATACTACATAGTTTCTTTTATGATCCACATTATTTGATTAGATTAGATCTGTAGTGAGGAGGTCCTCCAGGATGTAGAACATGTCAGAAAATAATACATGACAAATATTTACAACTGAAACAAATAAGCTAATGTACCTTCCACAGGTCCCAAATGGAATGATAGTCTTCTTCTTCTTCTTCTTCTTCTTCTTCTTCTTCTTTTTTTTTTTTTTTTTTTTTTTAAATGAACACTCATTTTACAAACACAAATGCACTGACTTTAAAATAAAAGTTTTTATTTATAAGGTAATAAACATGTAAGAAAACTACTACAATACTTAATTACAATGAACACATTACTGCACTGAAATGGTGCAGAAGTTAGAGAGAGAGAGAGTGTGTGTGTGTGTGTGTGTGTGTGTGTGTGTTTTGTGTGTGTGTGTGTGTACACTCTCTCTCTCTCTCTCTCTCTCTCTCTCTCTCGTTGGTTCTACTGAGAAATTCATCAATGGAGTAGGAGGAGTTGGCCACCAATAAATCTTTTAGACTTCTCTGAAACTGAATTTCATTGGTTGTTAAGCTTTTTATGGCTGCTGGCAAATTATTGAAAATGTGTGTTACTGAATAATGCACACCTTTTTGTAAAAGAGTAAGTGACTTTAAATCCTTGTGAAGATTATTCTTATTTCTAGTATTGATTCCATGAATTGGGCTGTTGGTTTGAAAAAGTGATATATTTTTAATGACAAATTTCATTAAGGAATAAATACATTGGGAAGCAGTAGTTTAGTTCCCTAAACAGGCTTTTGCAGGATGTTCTAGAGTTCACACCACATACAACTCTTACTGCACCTTTTTGTGCCCAGAAAACTTTAGCTTGGCTTGATAAATTACTCCAAAAAATAATCCCATATGACATTATGAAATGAGAGAGAGTATAGTATGCCAGCTTTTTCATTTTTATATCCCCTATGTCTGACACAATTCGCATTGCAAATAGAGATTTGTTAAGATGCTTCAGCAGTTCTGTGGTGTGCACACTGTCCACTTCTACTATCTGCTTGTCAACGTATGTTAGGCATATACTCGTGTGCCACCCCTTATGAGTTCTGAACTGCATGTAGTGTGTTTTTTCACAGTTTAGTGACAAAGAATTGGCTAGGAACCAATGATTAATGTCCACAAATATTTTATTAGCCGATCTTTCTAAGAGTACACTTGATTTGCTATTTATTGCAATGTTTATCATCAGCAAACAAGACGAACTTGGCATCTGGTAATGTTATTGATGAAAGTCATTGATATACACAAGAAAAGATAAAGGCCCTAAAATGGAACCTTGTGGGACCCCAGATGTAATTTAGTTCCCAGTTGGATGATGCTTGTTAGCTTAATGTCTCTTTACTAATAACACCCTTTGTTTCCTGCCAGAGAAGTAAGATTTGAACTATTTTGCAGCATTTCCTGTTACACCACAATATTCTAATTTACTTAAAAGGATATTGTGACTTACATAGTAAAATGCCTTTGACTGATCACAAAATATACCAGTTGCCTGCAGTTTTTTGTCTAATGAATTAAGCACATTTTCACTGTAAGTGTAGATAGCCTTCTCAATATCAGAACCCTTTAGAAATCTGAACTGCGAGTTTGACAATATGTTATTTGAGATAAGATGGTTATAAAGCCGATTGTACATTACTTTTTCTAAAACTTTTGAGAATGCTGACAAAAGTGAAATTGGACGGAAATTTGATGCTATTTCTGTATCTCCCTTCTTAAAGAGTGGCTTCACTTCAGCATATTTCAATCATTCAGGAAATACTCCACTGATAAACGACTGGTTACACAGATAGGTTAATATGTTACTTAACTTTGTTGATATTTCATCATACCCACTAGATGTTTTTGATTTTAAAGATTTTATAATGGACATTATTTCTGCTGGGGTAGTGATGGTCAAATGCATATTATGAAAGTTACTTGAAATGTCTGGTCTGAGGTATTCCATAGCAGCATCTACAGAACCCTATCTTTTCAGTAACAGTTGTAAAATGTTTGTTAAAAAGTTCTGCAACACTATACACATCTGTCACCAATGTATCATTTACTCTTAATGCTATCTGTCCCTCTTCATGTCTGGTTCTACTGGTCTCCTCCTTCACTATACCCCATATTGTCTTTATTCTGTTATCTGATACGACTATCTTTTCCTTGTAATATATTTGCTTTGATGTTCGTATTACAGTCTTTAATATTTTGCAGTGTTTTTTGTAATGTGCTATAGCATCAACGTCGGAACTGTTTTGGATTGACAGATACAGTTTTCTTTTTGTTTTACAAGATACCCCTATTCCTTGAGTAATCCATGGCTTCTTTGTAGACTTTGCTCTGACCTTGGTTACTTTTGGGGGGAAACAGTGCTCAAATAAGGTAAGCACTTTATTAGCAAAAGTATTATATTTTTCATTCATGCCATGAGCACTGTAAACATCAGTCCAGTGAATGTCTCTGAGGAGTGTCCTAAAAGAATCAGTTTTTGGCTTATTGATTACCCTCTTCAGCTCAGATTTAACAGATTTTATACCCTGTTCAGTATTAACATTTAACAGAAGGAACTGCATATCATGGTCTGAGAGGCCATTGACTATTGGTTTTGTAATATAATTTTGTTCATTGGACTTTTCTATAAAGATATTATCAATGGCTGTTTGTGATAAATAGGCTACCCTAACGGGGAACTTTCTAGTGGAGATTAAATTGAATGATAGCGTTACTAATTCAAATAAGTTCTTATTGGGAGAGTCTTTAAGGAAATCAACATTGAAATCACCAGCAACCACTATTTCTTTGTTTTTGGTTGTTAAATGGGCCAGTACAGCTGCAAGGTGGTTTATGAACAGATTAAAGTTTCCTGCAGGTGCTCGATATACGCTTAATATTATGAAGGATTTTTTGTGAAATTCTACTTCTTTTGCACATGCTTCCATATGCTGTTCTAGGCAAAATTTATGAATGTCTATGTTCTTAAATTTACGACAGTTCCTGATGAATGTGGTAACTCCCTCTTTCTCCATTTCCGCTCTACAAAAGTGAGATGCTAACCTAAACTCTGTAACACTTAAAAGTTCTGATATCTCACAGAAGCATTATTACCACAGATTCAGCAGTACTACACTACTGGCATGCTGTATGTAAGTAATAAGAAATATGCAACCTTAACCAGACTGGAATAACTTTATTTCTCAGTAGAAAAACAGAAAATATGAATCAGTGTTCACAATTGGTGTTACATTTGTGACTCTCTTACATCATTCCATGTTGTTCAAACTTATTCAAAGTTTTCCAGTCAGTTGAGAAATTTTCACTAACTATGGCAAGTGTGATAAAGCATGAATAGGTTTTGTGGTCAACCTAAAAATGTTAAAACACATTTAACAAACAAGTAAACTGTCAAAATCCTCAGAACTACTACAAATAAAGTCAAACACTAATAAAAACAGAACCAGAAAATATAAACCCACTGCTGATCCATGAAGTGCGAAGCATAAAGAGCATAAAAACAAAGCATATTAAACATTTGCAGAACAGTGTAAACATGCCACAGATTTGGCAAGGAAATTACACCAATGCATGGTTAAAATCTGGAACAAAGAACTACCAGAATATTGGACTGTAGCTACTATATATCTGTGACAAAATGAAAGAAATTCATAATTAGAGGGATATCCCTCTTAGAGTGCACATAAAGTCTAGTCAGTCTTGTACAATCACTGTACATGTCAGGTTGGACAGAAACTAAGATTCCCAAGGAGTTTATAGACCCTGGAGAAGCTAACAGCAACATTATTTTTAAATTAGTAATGGATGTCTACAAAAGATGACAGAAAGAAGTGATAACCTTTGAAGGCCTCAGAAGAACCTATGAATGCGCCCATATCTCTTGGAATGTTGGACATACAATTGCCAAAATTATAAAATTAACCCTCATAAACATAAAATATGAAGTCAAATCCAGGAGAACTATCAGAGCCATTAATGGTTAAAATAAGGTGATGGTCTATCACCATTACTCTTCAGCCATTTGTAATACTTAGTGAATAATACCATGAAAACCTTAAGAAAATACAAATTGGAAGCAAGAAAGATCAAGCACATAAACTGCTCGGGATTTACAGGCTATTCAGCATTACTTGCTATTAATGTAAAGTCCTGGAGCCCAGATATCACTTGAAAAGAATATGATAGTAACAGACACTAGTAAAATTAGAAACAGGTGAAAACAGTCAAGCAATTTGAATATCATATCTAGGAGAAATTATAACATACAACTTGTACAGAAAACCTGCTTGGCAATAAAAAACCAATACAACTATTAACAGCTCAAAAACTAATATGGTCTATATTTTAAAAAAATAAAAATAATAAAATGCACATACTCTAAACAAAATTATGACAATGCAGTGGCTCATCCGGAGAACTTACACAAGTTAAAATTTTTTAAAAGTCTTTCAGAGACTCAGAACCTTTAGATAACACTGCCAGACAGCATTCCTATAGTCGAAACAGCTGAGCTGAAACCAAATACTTAGAGTTACAGTATTACATTCTTTAACATTATCTGTTTCTTAATTTACTTCCTTTTATATGCCTTAGCTGTTGGTTATTTTGGGACAGCCCTCGATTCTTCCTCCGTAGCCTGAGGTTCGCTTCCTTCACTTTGAGCTTCCGTGTGTAGTTCGTAAAAGCACATCCTAACATCCACATCAATGGTACAATCTGGGGGGGGGGGGGGGGACAAAAAACAAAAAGAAACACAAATGTATTGCAACCTCAGTAAAGTATGTTTTATGCTTCTGTGAGTCAGGGAACTGATGAGTATAAATATCCTAATGTCAGTGTACCATGCTCTTTTTCACCCAATCCAAACATATGGACTCATATTCTGGGGCCACAGTTCTGAGTTCAATAAAATATTTAAGTTCCAAAATAAAGCTGTCAGGATAATGTTATATAAAAAGCAAAGAGGCTCATGTAAACAACTACTCCAAAAACTAGGTATTCTTTCATTTCCATGCCAGTACCTATTCAAGATACTAAGTTATACCAAGCTAAATATTGGCAGCCTAAAGCAGAATCTCGACTATCACCAGCACGACTCTAGAGGGAAATACTTGCTGACACAGTTTCGCCATTCCACCAAATTATATGCTGATAGTGTAAAGTGCATCTACCACTAAACAAAAAAACAACAATCCAGCACATTTTAAAATAAAGCTTAAATTGATATTATTAAGATACTGTTTCTATAACTTACATGAATATTTTGAATGTATATAATATATTTGCACACGTATCTTTCTATACTATAATTTATCTTCAAAATGTAAATTTCAATAAGGCCTAGCCGCCTGTTAAAACTTTATCTACTTGTATGTACTTCTTATATTTATCTACTACATCTTAACTACTGTGTGAATTACATAATGCTTATCTGTATGTAATTTGATTTTAAATGTATCCACAGATTTTAATTTTAATTAGGCCTTGTTGACCTTAATTTTGAACAACTTGTGACTATCCTAATACTATACCCTGTAATTATCATACAATTGTGTAAGTCTAGGTGTATTTAATTTGGTGTTATGTATTTTTAAATGTTTAACAACTATAATGACTTGTCCCATATCATGTACTCTTTGTACACAAAATGATTCAGTGGATCAGTAATGAATGAATGAATGAATGAATGAATGAACGAATGAAAATCTTAGACACTGAACATTAAACCTTGTTAACAACCAGAGTGTATAATTTTATCTGATAGGGTTTTACTTACATTTGTTGTCATATGTTGGTGATGGGGCATCTGGTGCTGCTTTTACATTTGCAGCTGTGCTGCAATCATGTTCCTCTTTGCAATAGCGCTTCTGTAATCTCTGTTGGAGAAGTCAACCACTGCTTCTTCAGCCAGTGCATTATCTTGTACACCTGTGTGGATCAGATACTTAAATACACTCAAAAGAATTAAAAGTTATTTGCATATTAAGCTTATGTCAGTAGCATTTACAAAATTATTGTACCTGTAGTAAAATAATGAAATGATACAGTAATTGCTGTATGTACCTTCGTTATCTTATAAATCCAAGTTATCTTCCATGGCTAGATTGTGTAGCACACAGCACACTCAGATTGAAGTGTGCCATCTCTTTAACACTCCTCAATTTTAAGTGGTATAATTGTCTAAAACTCTGCTTCAACTGTCCAAAACAGTGACCTAACACTCAACTGTTTTTTGAGAGTGCCATACTGAAATCACATTGCACTCTAGAGAAAAGCCCTTATTTCTAATCGGTGTTAATAAATTCCTAGTGCAGGGATAGGCGCTGTCACCCAAAAGATGAAAATCTCTACACTTTTCTTCGAGGATCTGATAGAGTGTAGAGGTCCTGAACACACTCCCGTCATACACAGATCCTGGATAGCCATCAAATAAGTCCCTAATCCATTGGTTATGATCTGAAACCATTTGGAGCTGAATGGAAAAATAATTTTTCCTATTCATATACGACTGAGGATCTTTCTGCGGACTATCAATTCTAATGTGAGTCTCGTCTATTGCCCCAATCACACCAAGCCATCCATTTCCCTGGAAATGAGCCTCAATCTCTGGTCTTTCTTCAGCGGACAGCCACTTTATAAGTTCTCTACCTAAGTCACTGACAAAGTTAGTAACTCTCTGTATAACATATCGTATAGAAGAAATACAGATATTAAATCTATCTGCGACATCTCTGAAGCCTGCCGCTTCATAGGCAGAGAACCAAAAAAGGTAATTTCCAAGAGTGTTTCCTACCGAAGCCGCAGGCTCCAAACGATAGATACGGAACGTGCGATTGTAAATCTATCACCTGACTGTAGTGGTGGGTGTTGCGATAAATTATTTGTGAATTGCTAGGGACACTAAGACAATTTATGTCACTAGTAAGTGGGATATCGAGTATTGTTGATGTTTCTTTGGCCGATTGCCTCATGTGGAAGAATATAATTCCATACTTATGCAATGTAGAAAATTGTTTGACATTTTGTCGCAAATATGGACTAATATCAGACGAGGAAAGGAGGGACTGTGTAGACTGCAGTGGGTTGAAGTGTATGAAACTTCATAAGACGAGTTCTGATTCTGAAATATCGTTACAATTTCATTGCAGAAAATGAACTACTGTCAGGAAGAATACATATTTTGACTATTCCAAAGTATCCATCCAGACCAGCGTATTTCTTTTATCTTGCTGTATTAGGGACTACACCCTGCAAACAACAGCATCAGAAACTGACTTATCTACTAATACTGTGTGCAACTATTTTGGGTTTTGCAGAGATGTGTGTTATGTAATAGTGACCAATAACAGTGAAACGATCGGTGGACCAAGTAAAGCTGTTGAAGTGGACGAATTGCATATAGCAAGAAGAAAAAACCAGAGAGGACGACATCCAATGAATGAAATGAAACATATTTGGGTCTTCGGTGGTATAGAACGAGAGTCTTGCAAGTGTTTTGTTGTGAGAGTGTTGTCCAGAGAAGGTCGGTTTGATAAAGCACTCTATACTGCCCAGTAGTAAATTCAGTACAGACAGCTTTCAGTCCTACAAGACAATGAAAGCAGGAGGATTTAACCACAAGTTCGTCAACCACTCTGTAGAGTTCGTGCCTTCAGATGACCCTAGGGGGCACACGCAAAACATCGAGCAGCTGTGGAAATCTTCCATTAAAAGAGAAGGGCGTCCATGTGAAAGAGTCTTAACTCTACTTATTTCAGTACGTCTATTTCCATAGTTTGCATATGCAAAGAAAGGGTAACCCAAGTGACACTCTACCCATATTTTTGCATGACATTGCCAGAGTTTGCCCAGGTTACGGCAAAAAAGGAATGCTTCCCATAGCATACTCACCAAATCGACTTTCTCATGACAACATCAACGACGAATGAGGTAAGTCGTTTCCTTTGTAATTACAAGTATTTTAATAACGCTCTTCTTTTGTCGTTGCTGTAGTGACTTCTATAAACATGTTGATAATGCCCACCACCACAGTCGTGTGACTGATTTACAATCGCACGTTCAATATCTATCATTTGGAGCCAGTGGCTTCAACAGGCAAACATTCTCGGAAGTTACCCACAAAAATATCAGAATGAGATGTAGTGGGAGCAGTTTCCCATTCCCCCTGCCTGATAATTATAGTACCAGGAATTTCTAAATCTTTCACTAAGATCTGCCATGTGACACCGCACACGAAAATGTTCCAAAAATTCACTGTCACTGTAGTGTGGCACCACATTCCCTACGTAGTTTTCGATCCTTTATCCCTTTTAAGGTTGGAACATTCCTTCTTCAGTTTCTTATTTGCTTTCTTGTTGTTAGAAACTAAGTCTTGATTCCAATATTTGAGCCGGTAAACGAGTCTCACTTTAACAAATATCTTGATTAACAGCAGCTTAGTTTCTTCACAACATCCAGGAGCAAAACTTGGGATAGCAATCATCAAGTCCACATATAATTCACCAGTTTTTCTTGTGAGAATGTTCATCAAAAGGTGAAGGTATCTGATTTTCACAATCACTAAAAAATAAACTAACATTTTCACTGTAAATAACCCAAGCTTCCAAAATTGTTTTCATAACTTTTGAAATGGCCATAAAATTTGTCATTTGCATCCAAGTCCTGGCTGTTGTCTACAAGTAGATTCCTGCACTTGACACTATTATGTAAAGAAAAAAGTTTCTTCAAGATGTAACCAAACACATATCTCAAACTGTTTTGTTCTCCAAGGTCTGCTGGAACTTCCACATTTGGTAGCTTTGTTATAGAACTTGTATCACTACTGCATAGCAATGGTGGGACCTTTAAATGTATGAGCAGATTTCATGTCCAGTATTGCCTGACCCCAGTCAATTCCTTCACAATTACTGCTTGCTACATTAGAAGAGTTTATCAGTTTGCTTAGTGTACAGTTGTTAAATGCAGCACAAAACTGCCTTGGAGATGGGTTGCTACAAAAACCACCTTTCTGCCTTATAGTTGAAAAAAAGTTTGCCAATGTATCTTGGTTAATTTTACATGAGAATAAGTACAATTTTGTTCCAGTCAGTACCTCGGCAGCAAGCATTTCCAAAGCACATATAATGCTTAGACGCCCCTTTACACATTTTATCCTCAGGGAGTAATCTTTCCCATCATAGCCTACAAATTTCCAAGAGTGAATCCATGGCTTCATCACATGTAGAGCATCCAGATGCTCTGAATCACTCCTAGTACAGTTCCTTAGATGCACAGGTCCTTTCACACTGTATGTATTAAAGATATCAAAAATGTCATTAACTTTCTCCCAAAAGTCTGAAGTGCCAATTGCAGATAATGGAATACTACCACAAAATACAAGTGTCAATACCAGCTGCCACTGTGTGGCTTAACACACAAACTGCAGTACCCACTCTCATTTTTGAAAAAGCTGGCAGTTCGACAGCTTTTTTAGTCAGCTTGGGAGCTAACTTGTAACGACAGCTTTTTTAGTCAGCTTAGGAGCTAACTTGTATTTCCTGTGCAAGTCATTTGAATAATAAAGCTGAGAAATGTCCTTCCAAGAAGCAGTACCAAGCAAACCATCATTTGATATATGAATTATGTCATACCTAAACAGGTTGTTTCTGATACTCTTAAACAAATGTGGGGTGTCATAGAAGAAATAGATCTTCTGCTCCTCATATACCAAACTTTGATTGTCTTGTGTAATTCCCAGTCCCTTTCTCCAGTCCACAAAATTTGAATCCTGATCGGTCACACAAGTATTCACAACTAAGCCAATTTCCTTAAGTCTTTTGACTACTTCATAAAATATAGCAGTCAAATGCGTAGATCCCACTGTTTGTTTTCAAAAACAGTGCACACCAATGAATGTTTGAAACATGAAAAAATGCCATTAATCATTATCACTAACACACTGTTGGCAATTTTAGCTGTGCGTGTAAACCCCAAGTCCTCAAAACCAATAACACTGTCAATATTGCGGCCATATGTTAAATCTGCCATTAGAGACATTTCATCCAATGATATATTCACCAGTTTATCATTATTAGACAAAAGCTGCACCATTTGCTTTAAAAGATGGAATATATTGTCACTTATCCCACATTTTATTTGTATGCCTTCCACATACCTTTGTGATGTACGCACTGATTGAAGCATAAAACACTCTGACAAAAACCTGTATGCCTGAGTACTGTAATATAACAAATTTAGAGCAAACGGCTTATTTTCGTCTTTCCATATTGCAGCACGTTTCTCTTTCAATGGCATGCTAATCTGGCTTAACGAGTCAAGGGCATCTTTTTTTAAATATCGGGATCGTGCAGTCTTCAACATTTGTTTGTACTTGTTCACTTGTTCCTTCTGATAAAGTTTCTGTCGCTGTCTGTAGGCACTTTCCTTGTCCTGTAATAGTTTCGCTCGAAGTCTAGCAATCACATTCTGACACTTCACACGCTTTTGTAAGATACGAATAGCTGTACTTAATATAACCACTGCATCGTCAAAGTAGGTATGTGTTGATGATTCATGGAGAGTTGAACTGGCTGCTTCTGTGTCATAGGACTGTTTAACAGCTTGAGATTGACTGACGAATCTTTGTGGCAGTTTCCTCTTCATTGTCTGCTGAGGTGGCTTATTTGGAATGTCAAACAGTGTGGGCACTGCATTCCACACGAGTCTGTTATTGTCTGCGTTCATGAACTGGTTTTGTTCAAAATGTAGCGAGCAAAACCCAATGTTATTATACAGGTACACTGGGTCTTTTTTCTTAAGGTCTTATCATCTGCTATAAACTAGCCATTTTCTGCTCCTAAAACGAAACATTCATAATTTATACACATATAGTTTGCAAGTTAATCCTGAACGATACAGTTTAGTAATATGATGGTATATACCTCTGAGGATCCTTAGGAAACCTAAGAAAAGACAGCTGTGGTGTCTTCTTCTTGTTGTTGCTGCAATTTATTGCGTTAGAAACGCTACCGATGGTAAAAACCATTGTACAAATCTAAATATACAACCACTATCCGCTTGCACGATCGCGCCGAACTCACAGTTTTACTTACCGTCTGGTTGGGGCGCTGCTGGCTTGGTAGGCAACAAAATCGAGGCGAAGTGTTGCGAACTCGCGACTGTTATATTAAAGGCCCGTCCACACGCAACCAACTGTCATTCGAGGGTTGGATTCCCTCACTTCCTCATCGAGGACTCGCACTGCCTGGGCTACTCTCAGGGTGTATCTTCGACGTGGAAGAGCCCCAACCGTGCCTGTCGCGTTGTTGCCCGTCTGCACGCCGTCACTGCTGCCTGCCGCCGCCGTCTGTTCGCCGCCGCCGTTGCCTGGTCGCCGTCTGTCGGTGCTCTTCTTCTGCCGCCGCCGCCTGGTCACCGCTTCTTCTGCCGCCGCCGCTGTCGCCGTCTCTTGGTGCTCGCCGCTTCTTCTGCCGCCATCTCTTGGTGCTCGCCGCTGCTGCCGCCGTCTCTCGGTGTTCGCTGCCGCCTGCAATCATAGACGCCCCAACTACCACCATCATCTACACCTCTCCTTCACCTGCCCCCACTGTAACGTCATGGAGTGCTTTCTCTGGGATTCACCCGTCTCATTCACCTCCCCTACTCACAGTCTCCTCCCCATCTATCTCCTCTCCGTCACTGTATCCCCCGCTCCTGCCTCTGTCCCTGCTCCCAACCCCCCTCCCACTCCTGTCGCCCGCCGAGATGACTTTCCCCCTCTCCCCCCTGCGACTTACACTGCTTCCCCTGCCAGTCTCGGCCCGCCGCGCCACAGTCGCCGCCACAGAGCGCCCTATCCTCTCATCCGGTGCTACTGCCTCACAGGAGGGCCCTGCCTCCCACCACCTCCCCATCCATCCAGTCTCTCATCCCTCCTCCCAGGCAACACCCGCCAAAAAATCTTCCAAACGGCCCAGTGGCGACCTCTCCTCTACTCCTTCATCCAAAAAGCCAGTGCCCGCCCCACCTCCCACTGACCCCACTATGGATACCACCCCTCCTACCTCCTCTCCAGCCCCCTCCCTGTATACCTTTGTCGTAGCCAACCCTGATCTGAAATTCCTGGATGCCCGCACCCTCACCCTTGAAATCTGGAAGTACATCCCCAGTGCACCCATCACTCAACTTATCCCTCGCAGAGACTCTGTTCTCATCAAGTCTCCCTCTCCGTCCTTCCATACTGATCTCCTCCGGCGCCTTCCCCGCATCACTTTTGGGCCCCACACATCCCTCACCCCATTCCTTACATCCTCCTCTCCTCGTCAACCCCAACCGCCTCGTTGTCCGCCGACCCTCACTGCCGTCATCACAAAACTCAGCCCTGTGGTCACGGAGGCTGAGGTGTTGGCGGAACTGAATGCCCACCCCTCCCTGGAAGTCCGCTCTGCCCGCCGTATTTACAACTCCTCTGGCCCTACTTTCCTCATGCGTATCTTTACAGAGTCCGCCTCCTCCATCGACCACCTCCTCACGCAGGGAGCCCTGATTTTCAACCACCGCCACCCTGTTGACCCGTCCCGTTCCCCTCCTCAATCCTACCGCTGCCAGCGTTGTCTTCTGTACAGTGACCACCTCACCCAAAACTGCAAGAACCCACCCATCTGCCCCCATTGTAGAGCCTCCCACTTCCTCAAACAGTGTCCCAACCTCGCCTCCCCCCCATCCTGCAACACCTGCAATGAACCTCACCCCACCTATTCCTCCAAATGCAAAGCCAAGCCCCCTCCCACCAACCCTGAACTCACTGTCCCCATTTGCCCCATTGACCCACCCATCCACCCTAACAATTCCCTACACCCTCCCCCTACAGCAGAAGACATCATCCGGTTCCTCACCGTCGTCCTGCAGAACATCCACCCCTTCCAGCGCCCCCACACACTCCAGCAGATTTCCCTCGCTGCCCGCTCTGTTTTCCACTTAAACACCTATGCCACATACTCCCACAACCAGACCCACTTTACCTTCACCCGCCTAGACACCCTCGTTTAAGCCCCTCTCTCCCCTTCCCGCACCCTTCCCACACCCAACCTCATGGCTCGTCAACAGTATCGTCTCCTCTACCTCAACATTCGCTCCCTCCCTGCAAACAAATACCTCTTCATGCATACCCTCTCCCAGCACCAGGTTGACTCCTTCATCCTTAATGAAACCTTCCTCCAACCCCACCATGTGGTCCGCATCTCCCCTTATCTCCTTCACCGCACTGACAATCCCCTTCCCCTAGCTCGAGGCGGGGTTGCTATAGGCCACCTCAGGCATCTCCCTGTCCGGCCACAACCCCTCCTCAATGACCCAACCGAACACCTTCTCCTCAGCCTCTTTTTTCCCTCCCTCACCGTCACCTGTGCCACTATCTATATTCGCCCCGCAGCTCCTCTCCCCTTTGACTTCATTTCCCATGTTGACCGTACCTTCTCCACCTATGTGATCGCCGCTGACCTCAACATCCACAGCTGTGACCCTGCCACCCTTCGGCGGTGGCATCAGTTCCTTGCCACCCTCCATGGTGACCTTGTTCCTCTCCCACAGCACACCCGTCCTGAAAGTAACTCCACCCCCGATGTTATCCTCGCTTCCCCCAACCTCCTTGGTCGCATTGCCGTTGATGTCCTCGATCCCGTCCCGCCACTGCAGCCACCCGCCCAACTGCCCCTCCAAAGTCTGTCCATGACTACCACCGTGCCAATTGGGATGCCTACCGGGAATCCATTGCCTTACAGGTCGAAAGCCACCCCCTCACTTTCCACCACCCTGATGACATCACCCATGCCTCTTCCTTCCTTCAGAAGACCATCACCGACGCTGTGGAGGCTCATGTCCCTACCAAACTCATCCACCCTCACCGCCCTACGCTTCCTCCACAGGCCGTCCTTCTTCTGCATGAATCCCGCAGGCTCTACCGCTCCTTCCTCCGCACTCGTGACCGGGATACTCTCACCTGCCACCGGCAATTACAGCGACATATCCGGAACCTCCTTACAGCAAAGAAACGCCGGGACTGGCGTCAGACATGCACACGCCTCAACTCCACCCTCCCTGTCAACTCCTCCAAGTATTGGTCATACTTCCACCGCCTTACTGGTAGCCATCCCACCCCGCATTACACCATCCTCCATGACGATCGACCCTTTCCTGACAACCTCAGTAAGGCTAACCATTTTGCTTCCCACCTATCCGAGGTCTTCTCCATTCCTGACGATCCCCATTTTGATTACTCCCTCTTCCCCACCGTCCTTGACCGCACTGACACCTCTGTCACCCCGCTCGCCCCTAGCTTCCAGTACTTGGATCGGTTACCCACCTCCGACATCAACACTCCCATCACCACGCAAGACATCACACTCGTCCTCCGCTCCAAACGCAACACCGCCCCTGGTCATGATGGCGTCACCTACCGTCACCTCAAGGAATCCCCTCTATCCTTCCTGTCTGTCCTTGCTACCCTGTACAATGTCCTCCTCTCCACTGGATTTTACCCTGACCTGTGGAAGACTTCCCGTGTCCTGCTATTCCCTAAGCCTAACAAACCCCCCTTTGCTATCTCTTCCTATCGTCCCATCTGCCTCACCTCCGTGTTCAGTAAGGTCTTTGAGGCCATCCTCTCTCGCTGTATCCACCGCCACCTTAACCAACACCGCCTCCTTCCTCTTACGCAATGTGGTTTCCGGACTTCCTTCTCTGCTGACGACCAGCTCCTTAACCTTACCCATCTTCTTTCCCTCCAACTTAACTCCCGTCGCTCTGCTATCTTTGTTTCCCTTGATCTCCAGAATGCCTATGACCGTATCTGGCATCCCGGGCTCCTTTTCAAACTGCAGACCTATGCTCTCCCCATCGACTTTGTCCGTCTCGTTGCTTCCTTCCTCTCCCATCGTCCCTCCTATGTGATTATCCACAATTCCAACTCCCATACTTTCTACCCCTCTGCCGGCGTGCCCCAAGGTTCTGTCCTTTCCCCTCTCCTCTATCTCCTGTACGCTGCTGATATGCCCAAACCTCCCCCTCCTGTTCATCTTCTCCAGTTCGCTGATGACACCCGTCAACGGTCCCAACGTACCCTCCAAACCCACCTTGACCAATTCACCGCTTGGTGCAACCAGTGGTTCCTCCGTGTTAATCCCGCCAAGACCCAGGCGATCATCATAGGCCGCACCACCCGCTCCTTCAGCCTCCATGATTTCTACCTCACCATTTATGGCCGTCCTATCCACCTCACTCCTACCCTCAAATACCTTGGCCTCACACTCGACCGCCACCTCACCTGGACTCCCCATCTCCTTACCATCCAAAACAAAGCTCACAACAGCCTCCGCCTCCTGAAACTCCTGTCCGGCCGGATGTGGGGTCTGCATCCTTCCACCATCCTTCACACCTACAAATCCATGATCCGCCCCATCCTTTGTTATGCCAGCATCGCTTGGATTTCCGCCCCTCCCCGGTTCTATAAAGCCCTCCGAATCCTCGAACGCCATGCACTCCACCTCGCCCTCCGCATCCGCCTTCCGTCCCCCACGCACATCCTCTATGACCTCATCCCCTTCCCCCACCTTCTCCTTTTCCTTGAACACATCCGCACACTATATATTGTCCGCCGCCTTGATCCCCCTCACCCGCTGGTGTCTCCCTTCCTCTCCACTCCCAACCAGTTGCCGCGCCTTTACTGTTGTGTCCCTCCCTCTCTCCATCTCCACACCCTCCATCTCCTTTCCCAACACAACTTCCACCGTCTACCCCTCCCGGATGATGAGCTTCGCCCTGACATCTACCCTTCCTACCAACTCTAACCCCCTCTTCCTGCCTCCTCCTCAGGGCTCCCTCTCCTCCCCCACCCTCCTTCTGAGCGGATTTCCCCTCCTACTCCCCCTCCATCTCTTGTGCCTTCTTTCAGTGTCTCTGCACTCCCTCCTGCCCTGTCTTCCCTTTTCCTCTCCCGCCCCATGTGTCTCCTGCCTCTTCGTGAACCCATGGTTGCCCCTCCTCTCTTCATCCCGCCGCTTCCCCAGCTGCCCCATGCTCTCCCCTCCTTTTCCATCCTCTCTGACCTTTCCCTCGGCAGGTCCCACCTGGTAGTTTTATTCTTCGTCGTGTGTGCTCCAAGTGGGTTTTAAGTGTGTTGTTTCGGAGTGTTTTTAATACTGTGGCCAACTTTTAACCTGTGCATGCGCATCCAGTGTCTTCTCCGTGTTTTAAGAATCGCCAACTGTGTTTTTTAACTTTCTGGTGACTTTTTTAACTGTCCCCAATGAAGTCTACATGTCAGTGTATTTTTACCTCCATTTTCTCCCCTTACTCTGTTCTGTGTTCCCCTTTTTTATCTCCTTATGTATGTATTGTTTTATTCTTGTTTTAGTTGTCGTGTCACTCGGCTGAAGAGTGGCGGATTGTGCTGCTGACAGCCCTCCCCTGCCCATATGGGGCAGGGGAATGAAATCACAATAAAGAAAAAAAAACAACAACAATGATCTGTCTGCGCACATCACTACTGCGCAGACAGATCGTTGCGTGTGGACAGAAGATTTGCACCAACCTGAGGTGTGTGCAAACCTGAAAGTTGGAGTTGGAGGTTTGAGCGAAACCTCTCAAATCTGTGGGTTCAAACCACATCTCCACAGACAAGTTGGAGTGTGTGGACAGGAGATCGCCGCAAATCTGGCGCGAAACAACTGTTTGCTCAGTCTAGTGTCTGTATTTGTGCGCACAGGGCATTAAAATGGCTGATACTCGTCAGTGTTCTCGAGAGTTTGTAAGTGAATTCATTGAAATATACAGAAACCACCCATGTTTGTGGAAGATTAAAGTAAAGAATATAGTGACTGAGACAAAAAAACAGCAGCATACAATGCTCTGATTGAAAAATTGCGGGTATTATTTCACTCAACTCTTGTTTCGATATTGAAGTTGAAAATTCCAAATCCTTGTAGCTCCTTCCCGTTGCTAGGAATCTTAATGTTACCATCAGCCGTTCATGAGGAGAAATTGCCTTTCTCTATACAAGTATTTTTTCTCGTAATATGAGGGGTTACAAGCTTTAAGAGATAATTATAAGTTTCGACATATATCCGCAAATAATTTCGCCAGTCGTTAGGTTCGCCGTGCAACTCTCACAGTATATTTACGTGAGAAAACTGCTTTCGCTTTAGCAGCCACTGTCTACACCATTTTGACCACTTTCTCTGTTTCCTGCGGTTGGTCTGAATGTTTTTTGCAACACAAGTTGCGAACACAAACCACAACAGAACTTCCTCCATTTCTATATTTCAAAATAACTGAATTAAATTTTTGACGTTTACGGGGAGTGTAGTTGCTTGCCACTGATATTTCTTTTCTACACCGATAGATGGCGGGCGAGTAGTAGATTGGGGTTTGTGTCGTGTGAACACACCACATTTGCAGCGATCTTCTGCATGTACAAACGTCTGCGCCAATGTCTGCACAGACAGATTGTTGCGTGTGGACCGGGCTTTAGACTGTTGTTGTTGTTGTGGTCTTCAGTCCCAAGACTGGTTTGATGCAATGCATGCCCTCGGGAAAAATTACGGCCGTAGTTTCCCCTTGCTTTCAGCCGTTCGCAGTACCAGCACAGCAAGACCGTTTTGGTTATTGTTACAAGGCCAGATCAGTCAATCATCCAGACTGTTGCCCTTGCAACTGCTGAAAAGGCTGCTGCCCCTCTTCAGGAACCACACGTTTGTCTGGCCTCTCAACAGATACCCCTCCATTGTGATTGTACCTACGGTATGGCTATCTGTATCGCTGAGGCACGCAAGCCTCCCCACCAACGCCAAGGTTCATGGGGGGCGGTCTTTAGACTATGGTCTAACATACTGTGTCGTTACTACCAATAAATATTTCCCAACAGAATTTCTTATACTGAGTTGATAGAAACTGGGGCTCACAGCAGTTAACAAATAACAGATTTTTTGATATACTGCAGATGAAAACCCATGAATTAAAAAAGACAGTATGGATACCAATTTAATTTTTTGTTTCTTATTGATGATGTTTCAACTCACATATTCAATATACATACTTCTATTTCTTTAATAATACGCTATTTTCACAATAGTAACTGAAAAACTGAATTTCGTACTAATTACTGTCCATTGGGTCATGATAAGGGTTGACAAGGACCTCATACCGACCCAAACCATATTTCTGACATTCAACAATGTGCAATTGCCTTCATGAATTAAAGCGGGTTATGAGATCATTTCTGTTCGCCCGTATATACCCAGCTCTACAAGGTGTTACCAATGTCAGCAGTTAAACCATACACGGCAGTCTTGTTCAAGTGCGACTGGGCAGGGACACCGATGAGGGTGACTGCCCACCTCCGTCCCCTCATTGCATTAACTGTATGGGCGACCATGTTGCCTCCTCTTGTGACTGTCCTGTCTACAAAGATGAGAAAAGTATATAGGAAATTCGAGTGAAAGAGAAGGTGTCAACCTCGGCTGCTCGCAAGCTATTCAGTAGCAGAAAGCCCACTGTGCTTCCGGCAGGTCAATAAGGTACTGTTCTCGCCTCTCCTGGTCCTACCAGGGAGGTAGCTACACAGACATGTGATCTAACACTTAGCGATTCGGTCGTCTGATTAGCCAGTGCTAAGATTGTCTGATCAACGTCTCCTCTTCCTCCCACCAACCCTAAGGCTCAAACAACATCATCTGCTACTGCTAAGACGAGGACCTCTAAATCAGATGCTCGGACCTTCAAAAAAGAACCAACACACGAAGCTTTCTTGCGTACACAAACTTCTCAGCCATCAGCTGTACTTTCGACAAAACGTAATTCTTCGAAGAAGGCTCATAGAAAAAAAAAAAGAGTTCCCCATCTCCGCCTAGGCGCGTTTCTTCTCCTGCGCCACCCAGCGGTTGCCGTCCCTGGTCATCTTCAGTTTCGCCAGGCCGCACCGCTGGTAGCCAATCATCTGGCCTTTCGCTGGCGGAGGAAGCTGCCCCTCCTAACCAGCTCAGGAAGGTGGCAGACACAACTGTTGAGTTGATGGACCATGACTCACCACCTATCAATTGCAGCAGCAGTGCTCCCTCTAAGCCAGGTCCTCAGCGGCCATTGAGGTGACCCTTTCTTGTTTCTTCTTTTTCTTTTTGTTTTCATAATGGCAATTCTTCAATGGAATATTCGTGGCATTCAGTCCAATCATGAGGACCTAAAATTGTTCCTTCA
This sequence comes from Schistocerca cancellata, assembly GCF_023864275.1. NCBI lineage: Eukaryota > Metazoa > Arthropoda > Insecta > Orthoptera > Acrididae > Schistocerca > Schistocerca cancellata. The sequence goes on along the minus strand of NC_064631.1, from coordinate 148,699,218 downwards.
AATGCACTGGCCGCTTGTCGTAGATCTCCAAGAAACGAAGTTACGCCCATGCGATAGTATTTACTTGGCACATTATACCTCCGTGCGTTTTGACCTACCCCCTGTGGCACGTATTCCTGCTCGTGGAGGGGTCATGTTGCCGGTCCGGGATGATGTCTACTACAATCCAATCACATTGCACACAGATCTGCAGGCAGTTGCTATCCGAATTACTCACCCCACTTTCACATTTTCCATTTGTACTGTTTACACTCCATCATCGTCTGACTTTACTAGGGCACACATGAACAACTGATTGCTCACCTTCCTACACCATTTTTGTTGATTGGAGACTTTAATGCCCACCATCCCCTTTGGTGCTCTCCAGCATCCTGCCTGAGAGGCTCCCTCTTGGCAGACCTGTTCAACCACCTCAATCTAGTGTGCTTAAATACCGGTGCACCTACCTTCCTTTCAGACGTAACGCATAGCAATTCCCACTTGGACCTCTCAATAACCACTGTCCAACTTGCACGTTGATTCGACTGGTATGCTCTGGCTACACATACTCGAGCGACCATTTCCCCTGTGTAATCCATCTCCTGCATCACACCCCTTCTCCACGTTCCACTAGCTGGAACATCTCCAAAGCCGACTGGGGGCTTTTCACCTCCCTTGCGACTTTCCATGATCAAAACTTCTCCAGCTGCGATAGTCAGGTTGCGTACCTCATGGACGTTATTCTCACTGCTGCTGAATATTCCATCCCTCACACTTCCTCTTCTCCATGTTGAGCGTTGAGTCCTAGTCCCCTGGTGGACTACAGTATGCAGCAACACTATTCATGCTCGGCGACGTGCTTTACGCACCTCCCAACGCCACCCTACGATGGCGAACTGTATCAGTTACAAACGACTCCGTGCACAATGTCATGGTGTTATCAAAGAAAGCAAAAAGGCTTGCTGGGTGGCTTTCACCAGCTTATTCAACACTTTTACTCCTTCTTTGGTTGTCTGGGGTGACCTGCGCCGGCTATCTGGCACCAAGGTCCACTCCCCGATTTCTGGCCTGACTATAGCGAATGAAATCCTTGTGGATCCTGAGGACGTCTCCAATGCCTTCGGCCGCTTTTTCGCGGAGGTTTCGAGTTCTGCTCATTACCACCCTGCCTTCCTCCCCCGAAAACAAGCAGAGGAGGCACGGCCACCTTCTGTCCGTCCAGTCTTTGGATCATGAAAGTTACAATGCCACATTCACCATGCGGGAACTCGAAAATACACTCGCCCAGTCCCTATCATCTGCTCCTTTGGTCTGATGGTATCCATATTCAGATGCTGAAGAACCTTTCTCCTACAGGTAAAGGCTTTCTTCTTCGCGCCTATAATAGCATCTGGACTGAAGGTCATGTTCCTACACGCTGGCATGAAGCAATTGTTGTTCCCGCACCCAAACCAGGAAAGGACAAACACCTTCCTTCCAGTTATCGCCCCATCTCCCTTACCAGCTGTGACTGCAAGATGATGAAGCAAATGGTAAATTCTCGATTGGTTTGACTCCTTGAATCTTGACACCTCCTTACCAATGTCCAATGTGGCTTTCGTAGGCACCGCTCTGCTGTTGACCACCTAGTTACCTTGTCAACCTTAATTATGAACAACTTTTTGGGTACGCACCAGACGGTGGCTGTGTTCTTCGATTTGGAGAATGCGTACGACACCTGTTGGAGGGCGGGCATTCTCCACACCATGCACACTTGGGGCCTTTGTGGTCACCTCCCTCTTTTTATTAATGCATTTTTAATGGATCGAATGTTCCGGGTATGTGTGGGTTCTGTTTTGTCAGATGCCTTTCGCCAGGAGAATGGGGTGCCCCAGCGCTCCATTTTGAGCGTGGCCCTTTTTGTCATTGCCATCAATCCAATAATGGATTGCCTTTCAGCCGACGTTTCAGGCTCCCTTTTCGTGGACGACTTTACGATCTAACGCAGAGAACATGTCTCCTGGGGCGCTGTCTTCAGCATTGTCTCGACCGTCTATATTCCTGGAGTGTCGCTAACGGTTTCCGTTTTTCTGGTGAGAAAACGGTCTGTATGAACTTCTGGCGTTACAAACAGTTTCTTCCACCATCCTTACATCTCAGTCCCATTGCTCTCCCATTCGTGGAGACAACAAAATTTTTAGGTCTTACGTTTGACAGAAAACTTTGCTGGTCACCACATGTGTCTTACTTGGCTGCTCGTTGTACCTGTTCTCTAAATGTCCTCCGTGTTCTCAGCAGTACGTCATGGGGAGCAGATCAAATGGTCCTACTTCGCTTATATCGGTGCATTGTCCGATCAAAGCTGCATTATGGGAGCTTTCTCTACTCTTCTGCCCGGCCATCCATTTTACGCCATCTCAACTCTATCCACCATCGAGGGTTATGTCTGGCAACTGGAGCATTCTACAACAGCCCTGTTGAGAGACTGTATGCCGAAGCTGCCGAATTACCGCTAAACTACCGGTGTGATATGTTGCTTTGTTAGTACGCCTGCCGACTAATGTCAATGTCCGACCACCCATCATATTTCTCCTTCTTTGACGACTCTCTCGTTCGCCAATACGGGCTGCATGTGTCTGCCCCGTTACCTCCTGGAGTTCGCTTTCGTCGCCTGCTTCAGCAACTTGATTTTACCCTCCCTACGACTTTTCGAGTGGGTGAGAGCCCGAAACCACCTTGCCCCAGGCTCAGGTACCCATTCACCTTGAACTCAGCTCACTCCCAAAGGAGAGGACTGCGGATTCAATATACCGCTTGAGGTTTGTTGAACTTTGTTCGAGGCTCACTAATAATGTCTTTATTTACACAGATGGCTCCAAGACTACTGCTGGCGTCGGATGTGCCTTTGTCATTGGGGATGATACCTTGCAGTACCGACTCCTTGACCACTGTTCAAGCTTTACAGCTGAGCTTTTTGCTCTCTATCAGGCTGTTCAGTATATCCGCTGCCATCATCATTCTCCCTATGCCATCTGCTCTGATTCTTTGAGCGCCATTCAGAGTCTCCGTGACCCATATTCGGACCACCCTCTCGTGCAACGAATTCAATGCTCCCTTCTGTTGCTAGCTGATACCAGCGATTGTGTTCTTTTTTTGTGGATTCCTGGCTGCGTTGGTGTGCCTGGGAACAAAGCTGCTGATGCTGCGGCCAAGGCTGCTGTCCTCCTGCCTTGGACAGCTTCCTTTTGTGTCCCATCAACTGATGTTAGAAGGGTTCTTTGTCGGCGCGTTTCATCATTGTGGCATGAGGCTTGGTCCTCTCTCCATGAAAATAAGCTTGGGGCCATCAAACTGATCCCGACGGCTTGGACATCCTCCGCATGTCCTTCCCGGTGAGAGGAGGTCATTTTGGCCAGGTTGCGGATTGGGTATTGCCAATTTAGCCACTGCTATCTGTTGTCTGGTGACCCCGCCCTGCAAGTGCTCCTGTGGTCATCCATTGATGGTGTGCCATATTTTATTGTCCTGTCCCCGTTTTATTCACTCTCGTGTTGTCCCATGTCTGCCGTCTAACTTGCAGGAACTTTTAGCTGATAATGCTCGAGCAGCTGCTCGTATCCTTCATTTTATTACATTGACGGACTTGTCCAAAACGATCTAACTCTTATTATGTTTATCTGCATCTTTGTAAGTTCTTTCTGGTGTTGCCCCCTTGCGTTTATTCTACGCTATTAGGCGCTAATGACATTAGTAGTCGAGCACCCTAAAAAAAAAAAAAAAAAGATGAGCCAAGATCACTTGGAGTAAATCTTCTCTAGCATTTGCAGAAGTGGGGGCAATAGGAATAATAAAACTTAATATGGAAGCAGAACTTTCTTTTGCAATTTTATGTGGAAGTGTTCAGAATGTTGGGTGACAGGCCAAATTTATTTACTGACTTTGACCATCCAATGGTGTCCACTGAATTTGAAGAAGAGTCACATTACTCTTTTCTAGTCAAGATGCTATTAAAACAGTATTTTACTTGTAGTACTCATCACACACACGCAAACCCACACAAACCACACACCACTGACGCCAAATACAGTTCAAACTTGCGTGCCTCACCCAGCAAATAAGAAGCTGTGTATCACTCGCCAAATGTGTTACAATTGGCTCATTATACCTTATTCTAAACATATACACAGTGAATCTTTGATGAGGCTCACGTTGCTGTCTGGCAGAAATTTTCAGATGTCACTAATATACTTAATACAGCTGATGTCTAATAGTTGACAGTAAGCGAATAAATTTTGAATAATTGAATATATTATAACAAAACATGCAACATTCCATACAGAACCAATTACAAAATATTTTAATTTCATAATTTTCACAGTTTTACTTTTGAAGAAATGTAAGCAACTCAGCCAAAAAATATTATCCTTGGACCTACAATCATTAATGGATGGATCATTGAACTCTTTTGTGTGTGTGTGTGTGTGTGTGTGTGTGTCCCTTAGGGTCTATTGCACTTGAACAGGAACAATGATGTACCTCATTACAACACCAGAAGAAAAAAATGATATTCATTACGCCACATTAAGGTTATCTGAAGCACAAACAGTGGTTCACAATGCTGCAATCAAAAGTTTTGATCACTTACCGATTCATATAAAATGTCTAACACACAGCAATTTAAAATTTCCAGCTGAAATGAAAACGTTTCTCTTTGACAATTCCTCCTTTTGTGCAGAAGACTATTATTGTAATGTGTGAATGGTGATGGGTGGGAAATAATGACTTAATATCTGTCTATCTTTCATTTAAAAACTAACTAATAGAAGATCACAATGGAGGCATCTAGAATGAAATTTTCACTCTACAGCGGAGTGTGCGCTGATTTGAAAACTTCCTGGCAGATTAAAATTGTGTGCCGGACCGAGACTCGAACTTGGGACCTTTGCATTTAGCGGCGGAATTAAAGCTGCGAGGATGGTGCATGAGTCGTGCTTGGGTAGCTCAGTCGGTAGAGCACTTGCCTGCGAAAGGCAAAGGTCCCGAGTTCGAGTCTCGCTCCGGCACACAGTTTTAATCTGCGAGGAAGTTTCAGAATGGAGGCATATTTACAAAGAAATTAATGTCAATATGAAATGACTCGTTCCACATCATTAAGGTTTAGCGTGAAAATGATACTAGCTACTTATTGGTATATCACAAATCATGGTATAGACTTCTGCACTTTGAAAACCTCAAAATGAAATTCAAAAGTAAAATCAAGCAAATGATCAAAGCAGATGTACAATCCAATGGCGATATATTTGCTTATTCCTGAAAAACTAATAGTGTTACTGGCAAGAAATATCCGGGGATAAGAAGCAAACAAGCTACTTTTGATAAAGTAGGCCTACATCTTACACTTGTCAGGCTACCATTACTAAGAAATGACTTACATAAATGTTAAAGCAAAGATCAATTTTAGGGGATCTAAGCGTTTGAGATTGTTCCCTTAGGCCTAATCGCTTTTATGGACTTATACATGTTTTAAAAAATTAAATAGTTTTTTACCCTTTAAATTGAAATTATTGGCCGCAGATTGAATGATGCATCATATGGAAAATATCAAAGTGAGTTGATGTGTAAACTACAGTGAGACAAATGCACAAGTAATCTAATAAAACGAGAACTGTATTCTGCATGCAGCCGGCCGCGGTGGTCTCGCGGTTCTAGGCGCTCAGACCGGAACCGCGCGACTGCTACGGTCGCAGGTTCGAATCCTGCCTCGGGCATGGATGTGTATGATGTCCTTAGGTTAGTTAGGTTTCAAGTAGTTCTAAGTTCTAGGGGACTGATGACCACAGATGTTAAGTCCCATAGTGCTCAGAGCCATTTGAACCATTTTTATCCACATGCAGAGATGCCTCTATGCAGTTCTGTTTCTTTGACATTTCAATAATCGTCCACCTTTTGAGATGCACAAGATATGATAACAGCGCTTGCTTCTTTCCTAATTCCACACATTCATAGGCTAACGAAGCACATGTAGGAAAGTTTCTTGCAAACTTGAACATCAAAAATATTGCGCAGACGAACTGAAAGTTGAAAATGCGACGAACAAGAAGCAGTACTAGTAAGTTAACAAGCACTGGTTTCGAAGTTCCACTTCAATGCTATCAATACTACAAATACCGTAAAAGTGGGCTTAAATGGATTACGAAAGCATGTTTTTCACTTGAGTTCCTTCCCTTCTTGGTTGTTCGAAATACATCGACAAAATACAAATTACATTAATGACGCCAGATGTGTCGTATTACTAGAGCAAATATGAATTTTAGAACAGGAAAAAGTGCGAAATTGCCTTCTTGACACTATGTTATTCATGAAGCACTGTTCTTTTTAGTATTTAAAACAGTTACTGTGTGCACACGACGAATATGATGAGCAAAAAGCAGTTGTAAACAGTGGTCTGCTGTTATTGTTGGCTGCTTACTAGACAGCGAAACACAGGAGGTGACGTAGTTAAATTACCACATCCAGTTGAAGGCATTGCAAGTATTGAAGACGACATTTTTGGCGGGCGGGCAGAAAGATCTGTGTTTGTTATTGTTTTCGTCGAGGTGGTAGATGCCGCGTGGAACTTTTGTAGTAACTCAGTAATAGGCTTTGTGGTATTGTGATTTCTAAGAGACGAAAAGTGGGACGCAAAATTGTTGGAGAGAAAACAGGAAACGTAATATACATTCGCATTCTGGGAGGTAAACAAGCTGGTCGGTTAAAATGATTGTGGTTAAATTATCATATTTTCGCATACATAAATGTATAGGAGTTATTTAATACTGAGACGTATCCACTCAATCTGCACGTGTAGTTTTGTGCTTATGAACATTATAAACGGCAGATTTAGCTCCATAGGTGTGTTGTATGCAACTTAATACTGTTGTAGTGGCTGTTGGAAGGCTTCTTCAAATGTAACTCTCGTGTAAACATGTTGAGATGTTAATTAATGGAGTTGTCAAACTTTAGTTTTAGTCACTGAAGTATATAGCGACGAAGCTCACTTAAAACAGGAAGAGAAATGCAGCAAAACTGGAGATACTATGAGAAATTCGCATTTGCAAAATAAGGTGCTGGAATAGCATGTAAGGGTTCATATGAATGTCTCGCCTGACATCCAGAAAATTCGTAAATCAAATCAGTGTCTAGTAAATTCACTCTTTATTATTAACCTTAAGGACCATTCGTGAGTAAATGTTTTAGGATGTAAGTATTAGAAACTTAATGTTAGAATAGACAATTTTTAGATCTAGCTGCGCTGCCTAGAAAGGAAATGCTATAGGACAGATTGAATAAAAGTATTCTTTTTGTGAGCCAGTACAGTGAGAAACATCTCCTAAGTGCAAAGCAGGCAGTACTGGCCTTTTTGGGTTGTACCAAAAAGATGCAGACTCTGAACAAATGTTCCAACAGTAATTAAGATTCATTCTTGATAATTTAGTCCTGTTTTCTTGCCAATTGGCAGTAATTGCCTCATCACTGTTTCCTGCCTGAGGCTAACTTGAGGTTATTTGCACAAGGTCAGGTGCAGATGCTACACCCATCTGCTTTGACCCTTAATGTCATGGTGAGCCTTGATGTTTTTGAGTCTTTGTGTTTGTAGATTGTGTGTTGTAGTATTTGGTGGCTCTCTGTTATGCTGTATGTTTTTTAGTAAGCAGTTTGATATAAATTGAATGTTTCATGTTGGTATTGAAAGAATTTCTGCTGGCTTTCTGGTGAGTTACTTTGAATTTGCATATTTTGGCTGATGGATTCATTTTTATGTCTGGAAATACACTCCTGGAAATTGAAATAAGAACACCGTGAATTCATTGTCCCAGGAAGGGGAAACTTTATTGACACATTCCTGGGGTCAGATATATCACATGATCACACTGACAGAACCACAGGCACATAGACACAGGCAACAGAGCATGCACAATGTCGGCACTAGTACAGTGTATATCCACCTTTCGCAGCAATGCAGGCTGCTATTCTCCCATGGAGACGATCGTAGAGATGCTGGATGTAGTCCTGTGGAACGGCTTGCCATGCCATTTCCACCTGGCGCCTCAGTTGGACCAGCGTTCGTGCTGGACGTGCAGACCGCGTGAGACGACGCTTCATCCAGTCCCAAACATGCTCAATGGGGGACAGATCCGGAGATCTTGCTGGCCAGGGTAGTTGACTTATACCTTCTAGAGCACGTTGGGTGGCACGGGATACATGCGGACGTGCATTGTCCTGTTGGAACAGCAAGTTCCCTTGCCGGTCTAGGAATGGTAGAACGATGGGTTCGATGACGGTTTGGATGTACCGTGCACTATTCAGTGTCCCCTCGACGATCACCAGTGGTGTACGGCCAGTGTAGGAGATCGCTCCCCACACCATGATGCCGGGTGTTGGCCCTGTGTGCCTCGGTCGTATGCAGTCCTGATTGTGGCGCTCACCTGCACGGCGCCAAACACGCATACGACCATCATTGGCACCAAGGCAGAAGCGACTCTCATCGCTGAAGACGACACGTCTCCATTCGTCCCTCCATTCACGCCTGTCGCGACACCACTGGAGGCGGGCTGCACGATGTTGGGGCGTGAGCGGAAGACGGCCTAACGGTGTGCGGGACCGTAGCCCAGCTTCATGGAGACGGTTGCGAATGGTCCTCGCCGATACCCCAGGAGCAACAGTGTCCCTAATTTGCTGGGAAGTGGCGGTGCGGTCCCCTACGGCACTGCGCAGGATCCTACGGTCTTGGCGTGCATCCGTGCGTCGCTGCGGTCCGGTCCCAGGTCGACGGGCACGTGCACCTTCCGCCGACCACTGGCGACAACATCGATGTACTGTGGAGACCTCACGCCCCACGTGTTGAGCAATTCGGCGGTACGTCCACCCGGCCTCCCGCATGCCCACTATATGCCCTCGCTCAAAGTCCGTCATCTGCACATACGGTTCACGTCCACGCTGTCGCGGCATGCTACCAGTGTTAAAGACTGCGATGGAGCTCCGTATGCCACGGCAAACCGGCTGACACTGACGGCGGCGGTGCACAAATGCTGCGCAGCTAGCGCCATTCGACGGCCAACACCGCGGTTCCTGGTGTGTCCGCTGTGCCGTGCGTGTGATCATTGCTTGTACAGCCCTCTCGCAGTGTCCGGAGCAAGTATGGTGGGTCTGACACACCAGTGTCAATGTGTTCTTTTTTCCATTTCCAGGAGTGTATTAGTGCTGTGCATTTCTTGTGGCCAGAGATATAATATTTTTCTTTTTTTTCTGTGGTGAAGAAGATATAGATATTTATGAGAAGCTCAATGCTTGTTGCCATGGTTGAAGTTGTTTATGTATATTGAAATTGGTGGTGGTGAAAGTTTTAACGAATTTTCGGGATTTCCTTGTTAATGTTCGGTAATTGTTGGATTGTTATTGGTAGGTATCATGGCTACTGATGTACCATCATTGTTTAGGATACATTTCTGACATTAGTCATATGAGCATGGTTTGGTTTGTTGTACTGAGAACTTTGGTTTAGATAGAGTAAGTGGAAGTGTTGTATTTAGGGCACTGTTTGAGCTATGTGGGTGGAGTGAAATTTACATTACCATATTTTAGAGTAGTTAGTTCCTGGTGTTGAGTGCTTCGTTGGAGCTGTGTAGCTCAAGTGAAAATTGTGTTGAGTTTTTGAGTTCTGTGTGGGTTACTGGTACTGAGGTCTTCATTTGAGATATATAGGTCATATGAAATTTACAACAACAATAGTTTTCATTTTTGTAATTTTTTTGTTGATTTTGAGTATTTTGTGTACTTGATTTTTGGGTGAATACTTGTTTTGCAGTGATGTCATTATTGCCAGTGAGTGGAAGAAATCACTATTCTCTTGAAATTGTGACTGTTTATTTATGTCATCCCTCGCCCATGAACCATGGACCTTGTCGTTGGTTGGGAGGCTTGCATGCCTCAGCGATACAGATAGGCGTACTGTAGGTGCAACCACAATGGGGGGGTATCTGTTGAGAGCCCAGACAAACGTGTCGTTCCTGAAGAGGAGCAGCAGCCTTTTCAGTAGTTTCAGGGGCAACAGGCTTGGATGATTGACTGATCTGATTGACTGATCTGGCCTTATAACACTAACCAAAACGGCCTTGCTGTGCTGGTACTGCGAATGGCTGAAAGCAAGGGGAATGTATGGCCGTAATTTTTCCCAAGGGCATGCAGCTTTACTGTATGGTTAAATGATGATGGCATCCTCTTGGGTAAAACATTCCGGAGGTAAAATAGTCCCCCATTCGGATGTCCGGACGGGGACTACTCAAGAGGATGTCCTTATCAGGAGAAAGAAAACTGGCGTTCTACGGATCGGAGCGTGGAATGTCAGATCCCTTAATCGGGCAGGTAGGTTAGAAAATATAAAAAGGGAAATGTATAGGTTAAAGTTAGATACAGTGGGAATTAGTGAAGTTCGGTGGCAGGAGGAACAAGACTTCTGGTCAGGTGACTACAGGGCTATAAACATAAAATCAAATAGGGGTAATGCAGGAGTAGGTGTAATAATGAATAGGAAAATAGGAATGCAGGAAAGCTACTACAAACAGCATAGTGAACGCATTATTGTGGCCAAAATAGATACGAAGCCCACGCCTACCACAGTAGTACAAGTTTATATGCCTACTAGCTCTGCAGATGACGAAGAAATTGAAGAAATGTATGATGAAATAAAAGAAATTATTCAGAGAGTGAAGGGAGATGAAAATTTAATAGTCATGGGTGACTGGAACTCATCAGTAGGAAAAGGGAGAGAAAGAAATGTAGTAGGTGAATATGGATTGGGGATGAGAAACGGAAGAGGAAGCCGCCTGGTACAATTTTGCACAGAGCATAACTTAATCATAGCTAACACTTGGTTCAAGAATCATAAAAGAAGATTGTATACATGGAAGAGAGCCTGGAGATAGTGACAGATTTCAGATAGATTATATAATGGTAAGACAGAGATTTAGGAACCAGGTTTTAAATTGTAAGACATTTCCAGGGGCAGATGCGGACTCTGACCACAATCTATTGGTTATGAAATGTAGATTAAAACTGAAGAAACTGCAAAAAGGTGGGAATTTAAGGAGGTGGGACCTGGATCAACTGAAAGAACCAGTGGTTGTACAGAGTTTCAAGGAGAGCATAAGGGAACAATTGACAAGAATGGGGGAAAGAAATACAGTAGAAGAAGAATGGGTAGCTCTGAGGGATGAAGTAGTGAAGGCAGCAGAGAATCAAGTAGGTAAAAAGACGAGGGCTAGTAGAAATCCTTGGGTAACAGAAGGAATACTGAATTTAATTGATGAAAGGAGAAAATATAAAAATACAGTAAATGAAGCAGGCAAAAAGGAATACAAACGTCTCAAAAATGATATCGACAGGAAGTGCAAAATGGCTAAGCAGGGATGGCTAGAGGACAAATGTAAGGACGTAGAGGCTTATCTCACTAGGGGTAAGATAGATACTGCCTACAGGAAAATTAAAGAGACCTTTGGAGAAAAGAGAACCACTTGTATGAATATCAAAAGCTCAGATGGAAACCCAGTTCTAAGCAAAGAAGGGAAAGCAGAAAGGTGGAAGGAGTATATAGAGGGTCTATACAAGGCTGATGTACTTGAGGACAATATTATGGAAATGGAAGAGGATGTAGATGAAGATGAAATGGGAGATATGATACTGCGTGAAGAGTTTGACAGAGCACTGAAAGATCTGAGTCGAAACAAAGCTCCGGGAGTAGACAACATTCCATTAAAACTATTGACAGCCTTGGGAGAGCCAGTCCTGACCAAACTCTACCATCTGATGAGCAAGATGTATGAGACAGGCGAAATACCATCAGACTTCAAGAAGAATATAATAATTCCAATCCCAAAGAAAGCAGGTGTTGACAGATGTGAAAATTACCGAACAATCAGTTTAATAAGTCACAGCTGCAAAATACTAACGGGAATTCTTTACAGGTGAATGGAAAAACTAGTAGAAGCCGACCTCGGGGAAGATCAGTTTGGACTCCGTAGAAATATCAGAACACGTCAGGCGATACTGACCCTACGACTTATCTTAGAAGATAGATTAAGGAAAGGCAAACCGACATTTCTAGCATTTGTAGACTTAGAGAAATCTTTTGACAATGTTGACTGGAAAAATCTCTTTCAAATTCTGAAGGTGGCAGGGGTAAAATACAGGGAGCGAAAAGCTATTTACAATTTGTACAGAAACCAGATGGCAGTTATAAGAGTCGAGGGACATCAAAGGGAAGCAGTGGTTGGGAAGGGAGTGAGACAGGGTTGTAGCCTCTCCCTGATGTTATTCAATCTCTATATTGAGCAAGCAGTGAAAGAAACAAAAGATAAATTCGGAGTAGGTATTAAAATCCATGGAGAAGAAATAAAAACTTTGAGGTCAGAGACAACAAAGGACTTGGAAGAGCAGTTGAACGGAATGGATAGTGCCTTGAAAGGAGGAAATAAGATGAACATCAACAAAAGCAAAACGAGGATAGTGGAATGTAGTCGAATTAAGTCGGGTGTTGCTGAGGGAATTAGATTAGGAAATGAGACACTTAAAGAAGTAAAGGAGTTTTGCTATTTGGGGAGCAAAATAACTGATGATGGTCGAAGTAGGCAGGATATAAAATGTAGACTGGCAATGGCAAGGAAAGCATTTCTGAAGAAGAGAAATTTGTTAACATCAAGTATAGATTTTAAGTGTCAGGAAGTCGTTTCTGAAAGTATTTGTATGGAGTGTAGCCATATATGGAAGTGAAACATGGACGATAAACAGTTTAGACAAGAAGAGAATAGAAACTTTCGAAATGTGGTGCTACAGAAGAATGCTGACGATTAGATGGGTAGATCACATAACTAATGAGGAAGTATTGAATAGGATTGGGGAGAAGAGAAGTTTGTGGCACAACTTGACTAGAAGAAGGGATCTGCATCAAACCAGTCTCAGGACTGAAGACCACAACAACAACAACATTAATGTCATGCCACATTAGTAAATTTATATATTGTGAAGGTGCTGTGAGAATGCTTAATGTCTTGAAGATGCACCCACAAAATGACAGTTGTTAAACACTACCGTCTATCTCAAGATTCTCACTTACAATTTGATGCAATATGTGATCAGATTAGCTGGATATGTGCTTCAGCATTTGACAACTTAATATTTGTTCAGATGTAGAAGATTTTACTCATAGCTACTTCATTGGATGTTGATTTGTATCTCATTGGCAACAGTGGTGTACTCTACATACAAAATTCATGTTACTAATAAGTACATACTTAATTCTTTTCGAATTTGACTTGTAGTGATGATATTTTACTTATGTTTGATCTTTTCTATACTGCCAGGTTCTATCAAAAAGTATTTGAAAATCCATTCAGTATACCTTTGATTTATTTTCAGAAACACATCACAAATCCAGCACCACACCAGAACTACAGGATTGTACAACCAAATGTTCTCTACCACCACCCTATATTTTTTGGGATGGTTAGTAAGGATAGGCCACGGCGTATACCAAAGATAATTATTTTATATTTTACCACCTGTGCCAAATTAATGTGTCTTGTAGCGTTGCTCTTGGGGGACGAAAATGAAAAGAACTGTTACTTTTTTTTTTAATGTCGAAAAAGTGAATATTTTGGTGGGCCACTTGGCAACAGAATCAAGGATTGATTACACTATTGTAATAACATACGTTGAGCATTAAATACCTGAATAAGAGCAGCATATTGATATATATATATATTTGAGATCGTTCGGAAGAAACATTATCATTTCTATGCATTTTTATAGTCGCGATGTAGTCATACCCGGATCAACACTAAGGGACCAGAAGATTTATAGACTTTAAAAGAAATGCAACACTACACAATTAAAAAAAAAGGAGTTGGTTCAGAAATAATAGGAAAACGATAATGTTCCTTCTGCCTCATGCTGCATTCGGCCCATCAGCGTGATCGTATTTCTGGTGATGAAGTAACACAAAAATAATTAACATACAGGTAAATAAGGAGATGGAATCATCAAGGTTAATTTACGAAAATAAGCACACTTATCTTTAACACACGTTTTTTTAATGCTACGTACCTTTTCATATTAAATTACAATAGATGACCATTGTGGTTAGATACTTTATACATAACAGTCAAAATGTCCTCTTGACTCTGTCTGTTCGATATCAGTTACAAGAAACTACATGTTTTCTGTTTGGACAAAATAACAATTAGCATATTCACTCAATACTTTCACATAGAATATAAAATACAGTTGCGGAACGCAGCAAGTCCTCGTCCGCCTCTCATGGAATACAAACAGTAAAAGGTGAGGCGCCAAAAACCTCATTTGTCTTGAAACAACAGAATTCTTTTTTTTTTTTTACACCATTAATCGATACATGTACATAGAGATTTACTGGCACCGCGCAAGAACGGCAAAGATAAAGAATAATAGATTCTGTCACTGCTATGCGATGGTTCATTTCTTTTACTTTACAATTGTTCGATAACTTTAGGCCATCAGGCGTTTACTATTGAGCGTATATTAATGTTTGTGAGGCGAAAATTACTAATATTACACTGCCTCTCATGAGGAGGGAAGGAATACCGAAGGTATTACTTTCATCCTCATGCCCATTGGAATATTTGTAATTTTCGGGTGTAACATACAGGTTATTAAAAATTTCATTTCACATTCATTTCATAATAAAAGAATTAACGCTTCAATTTGTAATTACTGACGATGGATCATTGTGAATTTGTTCTGTGTGTCTATCAGTGTTTGCATGGATTCAGTCTTTCTTGATGATTCTTAAAATTAAGGCTATAAGTACACATATTTACAAACTTTATAAGGAAATAGAGTCACACTTCATTTTTCAACGTTGCAAAAGTAATTTGACTATCACAACTGGTACACAACTTTCTGTTTTGACTGTATTCATTATATTGTCATCGTCTTGTCGATTGACTGCCTTGTCCGTTGTCGCACTTAATTATAGATTTATTTTCGTCACACATACACTATTTATGATAGACTTGAGTTGTAGAGCGGCCACTGGTGATGGCTTCGACAAGGAAGTCCATATCTTTGACTTTCAGGGCTCGAGTGTGGCTCTCCGAATTATTTCACATATGAAACAGATAAAATATCTTATATTAGAATAGCTTACAAAACTAATATTATATACATGTGGGATGGGATTTAGGTAGGATCGGATCCTTTGACGTATTTTCGTGTGCTTATTTTCATTCGCTTCGTGACCTCTCGTTAAAGTTTACGTTTCAACAGTGTTCAGAGGTGACCTTGTGACTTGTCTCTGTGTACAATCAGTCATTATACTAATTACGCTAACTTCTCTATCTTAGAGTCTCTCAGGTTTATGATACATACAAAATGCTTTCAGTACTGGGTGTGAATGTTTTTGCTACAGAATGTAGCGCACAGCAACTGTGTTGGCGGTTGAACGTTTACATTATTTCGTCACGTGGTGGCTGTCCGCCTCCACTGTTGCGAGCAATCTTGAAATTCAGTCTGTGCGCGCGCACGTGACCGGAGCTTTCTTGCAGAGCGTTGATTTCGCGCTTGAGGTGCCGTGCGTCGCTTTTGTTCGGCGGATCGTGGCTTTGTGCTTTTTAGATTGCTGGAGGGAGCTTCTGCCACCGAAACTGCCTCATATCACTTCCTGCCCATTATCCAGTTACGGATTCACAGGTAAGTGGTAGCTACCGCTGCAACTGCATGTGTGGAATGACACTGATTATTACACACTGCACACATCAATGAATTTTTCACACATATGGTGTAGTAGAATACTGCCACTGAAAGTCGTCGAACTTTAAAACTTCACTTGCACTGTGGTGAGCGTCTGCGTGAACGATGTATTAAAAAAAATTCTCGCTTCATAACATCACACGGTGTTTACAAGTTGATTTACATACTAATATTTACAAGAGTTCATTTAAATCGAGAATTAATCTAATTGACCACTTTGAATCAGAATAATTGTTTCTTAATTAGTCTTTTTTTTATTTATGCCTACGGTCACAGGTAGGCTATTATAAGTCCTTTTTCTTCGACCAAATTCATTCCAATCTCCTTCACAAATTAATTTCATTCATAGTAATCTTTATCACGCTTGCTTATTCATTTTGTAGGCCCAATCATTCATTTATGTCAAAGTTTTTCTCGTATGTGCTTGTCTTTAAAGAAAGTTCGAGGACAGACTTGAAAATAGCAATTCCGCCTCGGGATTTCGTGTGGAAATACAAACAGTCGAAAAAGAAAAATGGGCAAAGCGGGCCTACTCGCGGATCGTCGACAGAATATAAATTACTCCTCTACCGGGTCGAAAATTTAATTTACATTGCGCATTACAAAAGCAATATGCGCGTCGCGAACCTACTCATTTTTATATGTAGTGCCTCACTTCCTAAGCACACGTGCATCTTTACAAGTTGATCCTGAGGAGTGGATAGGATCAAGGATCTTAAAGGATTTGCACTTAGGAAAGGGATTCAATAATCACAGAGAAAACAATAAATATTGCAGTGCGCACTTAAAATAAAATCAATCACTTTAAGCATGTATATCTAATATGTATCTTGGCTGCAGCTTGCTTACTACTCTTTGCTCATTTCTTAGACTAAGTCAAGTTTATGCATTACGCACTTGGGTATTAATTATCATTTGTATATATAAGCCTCTCACTAGAGTGTTGTTGTTTGCTGCTGTCGCGACCTGTGAAGCTTGGGCGAGATTCTTATTCTATTTGCTGCTAGCTTGTGAATTTGCGGTATCGCTAATGCTCAATAGTACCGTGAAGTTGGCATAATAAACCATGCTACTCATATCTTCTTTTACTCATGTTGTTTATAGTCTGGACTCATCTTACTTTGCGTTATATAATAAACTTCCTTTTTATTCCATCACGCTTTTACTTAAGGTTAACGTCAGGCCTTTTTAGAACAATTGCGCTGCGTTATCAATTTGTTCATGCTTAATCCTAGGTATATGTTTACTTCAAAGAGATGTTATTTCATCGCTGGCACAGCACTGTGCTGGAAGTTACAAGTTAAATCTACCGACTGTTTTGCGCTAACAGGTGGTGCCTTATTTACGTCACATTTGAAAATAGGGAATAACCTCATGGAATCGAATCTTTTCACATAACTTTCCCCTTTTGTCTGGACGTTTAAGTATTTCCTTTTAAAAACAGGTCATTAACTTGTCCTCGATTAAATTTCACTTACAAATACTAAGCACATATAATCATCATTTTCATATTACTATTTAGTGAGAGAAGTGCATTATTCGCTCCTTCCTGCTCATTCTCAAATTACTATTTAGCGAGAGAAGTGCATAATTCGCTCCTTCCTCTTTCATCATTTTAGTACCTCGGGGCTAATTAATACCTCTCGAGTGCATCATTTTTCTTACATACTAACTTATAACTAAAATTGAAAATCGCCTCTAGGACATGTCCTCCTGTTTACATAAAGATTATTCATGTAAATACTTGTCTACAACTTATTCTGTATTTCATTTTCCAGACACGTTGTTTTGATACATAAGGTTTCCTTTTAGCACCGGTTAACGTCCGTAGTCAGTTCAGTCCAGTTCAATTCTTGTTACTCATTGGTTAATCCTGATCTCCAATACCTTAGAATTATCTTACAGCTTAAATTAACTTAATTCCTGGCGTTATAAAATTTTCTTAAATCATGATGGTGGAACAATCCTTTGATTTTATTCGTGGCAGGGTCAGATAACAAATAGCTACCAATGTGTGGTTTCCTCATTATCACAAAGGGACCTTCATAAATGTGTTGCCACTTAAGATTCTTCTTTAACAACAGGGATGGTTTAAAGTGAGTCCTGACTAATACCTTTTCTCCTTCTTTGAAATCTATAACTCTGTTTACCTTCTTATCAAATGCCTTTTTTCCGAGGTTAGCATACTCTTGCATCTAACACTAGCCTTACGCTACCATCTGATTTTAGTACAGACAATAAAGGACTCGAATAAGGTGAATGAGATACTTCTATCACATTCCAGCGTAACATTTTCCTGATCTCGCACTTGACAGCTTCTCGTCTCGCATATGGAATGGAATAGCTTGTTCTACAGTAGGTTGAATGGGGCAGGACATCCATTCGATATTCAAAGCCTTTTATTAGTCCAGGTTTCTTAGAAAATACTTGAACGTAATCTGTTAACAAATTGTAAAGCTCATTCTGCTGTTGTTTGGATAATTCAGTGGACTCACTAGCTTTAGCGTATAATTCATTCTGACCGGGAATTAGGTCTTTATACTCATCGTCATTAACACTTTCAGGATCTGTCACGTCTTCTGTCTGACTGTACTGTTGTCTTTTAGTCCATGGCCGTACAGCTATTCGAAGCACCCCAAAGTTTGTCTTCACCTTACTTCTTAACAAATTTACAGTTACTTGTTGCTGGCTCGCTACTACAGTACAGATTCCACACTCGATGTCAATTTTAGCTTTCGTATGCCTCAAGAATTCCATACCCAGGATACATGGCACTGATAGGTTTTTAACAATAAGAAAAATGCACGTTACTGAAATAGACTCTATCTGGATTTGAAGCTGAGTCTGAAGATTTACACGTTGTGTTAGTGGACCAATTGCTCCCGATACGGTGCAACCTTGAATTGGAAGTGATAAAACTTTGCATACAGAGGATATTTGCTTAAATAAACATAAAGATAAGACATTTATATTAGCTCCTGTATCTACAATGGCTGTTACTGGTATGTTGGCATTTGATACTCTTATGGAAGCTTGAACTTGTTCGTCCCATACGTCAACAGTGTCTTTCGTCTCAGTGTCTGCTACTAGATCACCCCGTAAGTTTGTCTCTTTGTCATACCTAATTGCTTTAATTTCGTGTGGCAGGGTGCCCCCATTCAAACCTGCAGCATCCTCTAGGAGGCTCAAAGGTGCTGCTTTTAATTTTCCGATCGACGCTTACTTTCCTGCTGATTTATATTTCTTAAAGTTTCTTCCGTCTGGAACTGGTATTGGTTTTGTGGTACGAACTCGGTTGGAAATGGATCTTGTTGTCCTGGCGTATTCGCTTGCGCATAATAAATTTGCGTATTATGCGGGAGTTTAGGCTTCAGACTTCCCGAAGGTCCGTTCGCTTGTTGCGTGAAGTGTATATTTTGTGGCTGAAAGGTATTTTGCTCTGGCTTGTGTTGATTGTAACCGTTACTGAAAGGTGTACGTTGGTCTCCACCTTGATTATGCCATTTATTTATTTTCCACTGACGATTTGAATCGTAAGACTGATCGTTTTGATAATTACCGTTGATCGGTTGCGTGTTTCCATATTGCTGGGGCTGTGTGTTATAATGTGCATTTTCGTACTGAGGTGGTGACGAATTATATATTGGATTGTATCTCTGGCCGTTATTGTACTTATTTTTGTATTTGCTGTTGGAGTATGTAGTGTGTTTATTTTTGAAACCGTTGTGGGGTTGGTACTGGCTGTCGCTGTTACGCGCTTTCGCTCGGCCACCATTGTTGCCTGCATATTCTGTATTGTGCTGGCCGCCTGCACTGAAGTGAGCGTTGCCAACATCAACTCTAGCGTCCTCGTAAATCAGATCTAACGAGTCTAACACAGATAGGAAAGTGTCCGTATCGTCCTCAGACACATTTACTAACTTTTCTCTGATCGCAATAGGTAGCTTAGTTTTTAGAATCATAATAACGTCTTTGGCGGTGATCGGCGAATCCCAGAACTTGATTTTCGCTAAATACTTTTCAAAATACCTTCTCAAACTACCGCGCTTACTGTTAAACACTTCGGCGTTGTAAACCTCTTTTCTCAGGCGCTGCTGCACACCAGAACTCCAGAATTTAGCTAAAAACATCTGTTCAAACTCTTTGTAACTCTTACAAGAGTCGACCATTTCGGTTCCCCATAAGGCAGCATCGCCTACGATAAATCCACTAACGAATTGAATTCGCTGGCGGTCACTCCAGCTATTCGGGAAAATTCCTGAAAAATTTCGGAGGAACACTAGAGGATGAATTTCTCTTTTCTGTGAGTGAAAGGTCGGAAAAATACGATGTTTGATCACGCTTTCCTCCTGCATCAAACTGACGAAAGTGGGTGGGCTGGTACTCTGGTTAACTTGTGCTTCTATAGAACTATGAGTTTGAGCGTTATCAAATGGTGAACGGTAATGTACCTGCTGTTGTTCATTACTTCGTGGTGAATTATTCCAGTCTCCTGACACGGGAGGTGGGGAATTTTCAACTTGACATTTTAGTTGTACGAACTTCATCAACTATCTGTTGACGCCATTCAGGTAAATCTTGAGCTAACGTTCGTCTTATCTGGCCTAATTCTGACATCACCGTGTCTCCTGTTTTTCCAGGGGCCGCCAATATTTCAAATGTCACGTTTTTGACAGTTTCCCTGAGTTCGTTCTTGACCTTGTTTTCTATGAATCCGTCTTTATTTTTAATCCACTCTTGGTAGTGGTCAGACAATGCTCCAGCATGTGCCTTAACAGTATTCTTTATTTGATCCTCTACATTAAGAGTCTCGATCTGTTTGGAAAGATCATCAACAACATTCTCGATCGTGTCTACTGCGGTTTTAACTCCTTTGACCTCATCAGAGATTGCAGTATAATCTTCTTTTAAGGTCGCAGCTTGTTTTTGATATTCCATCACATTTGAATTTATTTCTCCCTTGGCTGCTTCGATTTTTTCATCTAACCGTTTTGAAATATCCTCTATTTTTGACTCTACTTGTGTGTCAATTTCTAGCCTCATGGTCGTGATCTGACTACTGATTTGGCTTTGGACATTACCCAACAGGGTATTTAAATCAGCTGTTATGTCTGCCTTTAGTTCGGCCTTTACCGAATTTAACCGTGTATTTAGGTCATTTATCTCCGTTTGCAGATCTGTTTTTACTGAATTTATGTCTGCTTTTACTGAGTTGCACAGATTTGTAAGGACCTGATTTTTATTATGCCGCCTTTCGGCCTTCTCTTTTTCTTCGCGGGCCTTTTCATCTAATCTTTCCTGTTTTTGGCTTTCGAACTTGCGTTCCATTATTGCTTCGATCATTGCAGCCAAGTCATTTTTTTCAAAAGCGGGAATAGTTTGCACACTAGGACCAGCTTCTAAAACTTCGGTCGAGGCTGTTTCTGCCTCCGCTCGTGTACCTATCGCGCGTGATCGTAATGGATAGTGAGGTCCATTCGCATCACCGCTGTCGTCTGGTTTTGTTTGTGTCCGCTGTTTACCGTCAGCCATGTTCATGAATTATTTGTCAAACGTCAAAATGCTACAGATATTGTTTGTCACTGCCGTCAGTCGTTTGTCTGTGACGTTGTGCTATGGCTTACTGGGACCTAAGATGAAATTTAAACTCTGGGTAACAACTGACGTTCATATACGCCAAGAAGACAAGATGGTTCCTACTAATTACAAACAAATGAAATATCACACGTTTTACCCGTTTTGAGCGTAGTTATCCGCCATATCGTAATTTTTTTTATGCACTGACAACAATGATACACTTTCACTGAATTTAACTACATAAGAATGGACTATGGACAAATTGAAATAAAGCTCTTTCAAGGCAAGGAAAGACAGGTTTACGTTCTGATCAACTCGAAAGATGCTACGTCACTACGAAAGCTTGGCTACTGCGTATAAAAATTTCACTTACTATGGCTGTCTTGATGGTGATACAGATGAATACTCGCGTTTTTTGGTAATTTCATCAATCGTTCTTCTGAATTAATTAAAAGGTTTTCCCACTTCTCTTTCTCGGTTGAATTGCATCCACATGAAAAAAATGAAACAATTATTAGCACAAGCACTGAAAAATTTTTAAACACATACATGAAATGATTTTTGATCAAGTCCCTGTTCGGGCGCCAAGTGTAGCGTTGCTCTTGGGGGACGAAAATGAAAAGAACTGTTACTTTTTTTTTTAATGTCGAAAAAGTGAATATTTTGGTGGGCCACTTGGCAACAGAATCAGGTATTGATTACACTATTATAATAACATACGTTGAGCATTAAATACCTGAATAAGAGCAGCATATTGATATATATATATATATTTGAGATCGTTCGGAAGAAACATTATCATTTCTATGCATTTTTATAGTCGCGATGTAGTCATACCCGGATCAACACTAAGGGACCAGAAGATTTATAGACTTTAAAAGAAATGCAACACTACACAATTAAAAAAAAAGGAGTTGGTTCAGAAATAATAGGAAAACGATAATGTTCCTTCTGCCTCATGCTGCATTCGGCCCATCAGCGTGATCGTATTTCTGGTGATGAAGTAACACAAAAATAATTAACATACAGGTAAATAAGGAGATGGAATCATCAAGGTTAATTTACGAAAATAAGCACACTTATCTTTAACACACGTTTTTTTAATGCTACGTACCTTTTCATATTAAATTACAATAGATGACCATTGTGGTTAGATACTTTATACATAACAGTCAAAATGTCCTCTTGACTCTGTCTGTTCGATATCAGTTACAAGAAACTACATGTTTTCTGTTTGGACAAAATAACAATTAGCATATTCACTCAATACTTTCACATAGAATATAAAATACAGTTGCGGAACGCAGCAAGTCCTCGTCCGCCTCTCATGGAATACAAACAGTAAAAGGTGAGGCGCCAAAAACCTCATTTGTCTTGAAACAACAGAATTCTTTTTTTTTTTTTTACACCATTAATCGATACATGTACATAGAGATTTACTGGCACCGCGCAAGAACGGCAAAGATAAAGAATAATAGATTCTGTCACTGCTATGCGATGGTTCATTTCTTTTACTTTACAATTGTTCGATAACTTTAGGCCATCAGGCGTTTACTATTGAGCGTATATTAATGTTTGTGACGCGAAAATTACTAATATTACAGTCTGTTAATATGTTAATATTATGGCACTATCAATAGTAGTATCACAGACACACTTTAAGAAAATGAAACTGTTTACATTCCACTTTGAAAAGCCACTGTCTTATAATGTTTATTGAACTGGATGACACTTGTATATCTTGTGTTGAAGTTTCTGTTGCAATAAATGTGATTTTTTTAGTATGACATGTCAAAAACAACTGCAGTAAAATAAATTTGTTTATTGTAAAAGAAGTTATGTCTTTTACATATGTTGTATTGTCCCATTTTATGTGTGTTGTTCACAGTCCCTGCTCCCATCCCCACCCAGCGAAAGTAATTACAGAATCATTGCATGATGTTACATCATGTGTGTGTGTGTCTTGGAAAGGGGGGGGGTGTGCACACACTTTTGAGAAGAGTTTATTGATCCATCCACGAATGATTGTAGGTCCAAGGATAATATTTTTTGACTGGGTTGCTTACATTTCTTCAAAAGTAAATCTGTGAAAAGTATGAAATTAAAACATTTTGTGATTGGCTCTGCATGGAATGTTGAATGTTTTATTAGAATATATTCAATTACTCCACATTTATTTGCTTACTGTGAAGATCAGCAGTATTAGGTACAAATGTAATACCTATTAGTGACATGAAAATTTCTGCCGGACTGTGACTGGAACCTACATTTCTCTCTTGTTGTGAGGAAATATTCCATGAAGTTCAGGGTTTGCAGTCAGATGTTACTGAACCAGTCTTTTGACTGCATAACTTCCAGCAATGTGAATGGGATGAAGAAATACTGAATATTCATCTGTCCTAGAAACCTCATCAAAGATTCACTGTCTATAAGTTTAGAATAAGGTATAATGAGCCAATCGTAACACATTCAGCCAGTGATACACAGCTTCTTATTTGGCATGTGTTCAGTTCTTTTCCTTTGATTCTTTCCACACATCACATCACCTCTCCTCTGCCTGTAACTTCAGATTGATCAGCCTGTGAGAGTACATAATGGGCTCTGAAAATGAACACTTAAGTTCTTCTGGATATATTGTTTGGTTTGTCATTTTGGATATGACATGACCTTGAATAAATAGAACAAACAGAAGTAGCAACCTTTATGACCAGTGCTTGATTTGTAAAAAAAAAAGTAGTAGTACCAGTACTGTGACCTACTGTGGACTGTTTTTTATTAATGTCTTAAAACTTCATTTTAATGGTTTTGTATCAGAGGTATCAGTATGGTATACCATCACAAATCAAGCACTGGTAATAACAAGAAAAGCAATTGTCTGGTTTAAAATAGTCACACTGACTGTACCTGGATTGCTTTGTCATCTCACAGCAATAAAAAAAAAGGAAGATTGTTTGGCAATATTATAAAAGGGATAGGTGTTACTCATTATATAGTAGAGATGCTGATTCACAGTTAGGCACAACAGAAAGACTGTCAAACGAATCTTTCAGCCAAACAGGCATTCATCACAATTAGACAACATATATTCAGTATCTCCACTATGTGGTGTGTAGCAACTACCCTTTTCATAACATTGTCATTATTATATAATGGATTTTCCATTGTGTGAAGATTAGTGTTTAATGTACCATTGACCAAAGTAGTAAGGACAGACTATCAGGTTTCTACCAACAGACAGAGCGTATCTGTTACTATGTGGTCTCCATCAAGATGGACACAATCTTCTTCAAGGCTTGTCACATCAGATTTGTGGCTGAGTAGCAGCCAACTGATTGTTGCCTCAAACTAAAATAATGATAAGTAAAGAATATAAACAGAGAGGAAATTTTTTCAGTGCATAAACTTGAAACTGATATTAAATTGACAGATTCTTTGACCAAAAGTTGGCTTACATTACACAAGAAGTTTTCTTCTTAATTGAAATTCATGACAGTTCCTGTTCATCAGTATGTTTGAGAATTATTCCCAAACTAAATGTATATATAAAGAAGATTTTAGTGGCAACTGAAGTATAGTAAGTTTGATTTCATGGCTATTATTTATATCCGTTTATCTGCTTTCCTTTCCTTATTTTCTTCAGCTGCCATATGTGCCACAGCTGTTTCTGGCAGAATGATGGACTTTCATTTCCTTACAATGCAAATGAAGGTGGAAAATATACTGCTTAAATCAAATAAGGTAAAAAAATATGGAAATTCCATGTAACTGCAAAAGAATGAAACACTGCATAACTGCAGCTTCAGTAGTTATATGAGGCTATTTGTCTGTATGGAGGCTGAGAAGCTGGAAGACTGCAGGAAGGCTTGCAGAGAATCAACAATTGGTGGAGTGTCTTGCACGATGAATAACTGTCAAGACAGATCTCCATGTTGATGCACCACTTTTTAGTGACCAACAGTTTGTCATTGAAGAGATCATTCCAATTTCCATCAGCTGAAGCCTTGGTATAAGAACTGCTCTCCATACAATGATGACATGAGCCTGTGCACATTTCTGCAGTTATGCAAAATCAAAGTCAGTTATGTTGTATTTGTTTCTTCAGTGACAGTATGTCTATAGGTAATAAGTTTCCAGTAACATTACAGTGAGATGGGTTGTTGCTAAGACTGTGAATTCGTTTGTTTATCAGGTGCATAGTACAACGATGTAAATTCTTTATCGGAGGCCATCAACTGATTTGGACATAAACTTACAATAATGAAGTCACTTCTTTTGTCTTGGATGAATACAGTTTGTTTAAAATAATGTAACATATCATACAGCTATATTACTTACCTGGTTTATGCTTCTGGAGCACAGGTTGTGAGAATTTCAGGTCTTCTGGTGCAATAAATCCATCATTTTAGGATGATCTGGGCAATAATTTACTTATTTCTGCAAACATGTTTGGGAAAAATGACTTCTTAATAGAGACTCTGCTTCTGTGTATTTAACAATATAATATTAATGACAAAATTCCTGTGATTTAAATGGAAATGTCTAGTTGGGGGCACTGAATTGATTGTGTAACTTAAGCCATAGCTATTGTAAATGTAAATAATGTGGTTGAGAGATGGTTATGACAGTTCACTTCATGGTGTATGGCTGATGAGTGCCATGTCTAGACTTTTGTGAAGGGATTTTTTTTTGGGGGGGGGGGTTCGTGTGAAGAGTTTACACTGTCATCTCATATCTGTAACTGAGTAGGCTGATGACCAAACAAAAAGATAGCACCACTGTAGTTTATTTGATGCAGTAAACATGATGCAGCCACAGGGTTTCAATGTCTGCCTAATAACTCTCCTGCTATGCAGTGCTGTGATGGGAGACCTCAGCAACATCTTTTGACACGCATCTGGCTGCTGGTGTTAGGCACTTTTCCGGATCACTGTACCCCATTCACAAGAGTTTCACTAAGATATTGATGACAGTGGTACAATTAACGTTGAGACACACACTGCCTGAGAAAGCAGAGAAATGTAATTATGATTTTTGCAGAAAAGTTGCTGAACATGTCAACAATGTTTTGTGTTCAGTAGCTGCAGAAGACTGTTGTCATCAAGACTGCTATGCTAAATTAATGTCAAACCCCACCACTGTTTGAAACAGGGTCACACTCTTGGTACCAAGTTTGATGCCACTTTGCAAGAAGTGTGTAATTTTCTAGATTCTTCAGAGAAATTTCAATTTTTACTGTAGGATTTATTGCAGAATGTCAATGAATGACTCCCAGAGTGAGATACAATTACTACAAAAATGCTTAGAATACAAATTGACTGAACATTACAGTTATGGAGTCATTCCACAAATATTCAATGATCCATCTCCAAACCCCCAGTCTGGTTAAGGTTCATAGATGATAGAACTTCACGATCTGAACTCAGGGTCAAGGCAACCTATCCACATTCCTTCAGAACCTCAACACCGTTTCTCCTATCTGCTTCACCTGGTCCTCCTCTATACTACGTGCCACCTTCCTGGAAGTTGACCTCCACCTCCCTGATGCTTCCGTCCACACCTCAGTTAACATCAAACTCACTAACCACCAACAGTACTTGCATTTTGACAGCTGCCATCCCTTCCACACACAAAAAAAAAATCCCCCACATACAGCTTAGCTACCTGTGGACGACATATCTGCTCTGAGGAGAACTCTCTTGCTGTGTATGCTGAAGGGCCCACAGTGGCCTTTGCTGACAGCAACATTCTTCCAATCTAGTCCACAAACAAATTTCCAATGTTGTATCCTCACATCACCAGTCCTCTCACCATCCCCAAGATTCAGCTAAAGGGAGCACTCCCTCATCACCCAATATCACACTGGACTGGAACAAGTGAACCATAATGTCACCAGGGCTTTATCATTTCTGAAATTATCCCAGCCTCAACCCAACAGTTTCTGTCCCCTCCATCCTGTCATCCCTCCCAAGTTAAATTGCTTTCAGCATGTGCCCCCTCCCACTGGGCGCTACGATTGTGCTAGCTCATATACCTGTTACCCCTCCCTCCCACATTCCTAGCTGGCAACTGGCCATCTCTGTCCGAGCTACTAACTACCCATTACCAGCTCATCTCCCTGCCCTCTCACCTTTCTCTCTGCTCACCCTGCATGACACTACCGCACCACAATCACCCCACCTGCCACAAAATCAAAATAGCATTGACACTGTCAACCAACATGGGGAGAGAGAGAGAGAGAGAGAGAGAGAGAGAGAGAGAGAGAGTGAGTGAGTGAGCACAAAATCAAAATAGCACTGACACTGTCAGCCAGCATGGGGAGGGAGAGAGAGAGGAAGAGAGAGAGAGAGAGAGAGAGCACAAAATCAAAATAGCACTGACACTGTCAGCCAGCATGGGGAGGGAGGGAGAGAGAGAGAGAGAGAGAGAGAGTTTGTTTTTGCTAGTCTAGCTCGTCAAAGGATAAATCTTAAAGCTAGCAAGTTTTCTTTCTTTTGTTTGTGCCTATCAGCAACTCAATGGTTCTGTTTTTTCAGTGAGTGGTCTCCTGTAATCCTAACGTGTTTATCGTGGTTAAAACATGCATATGAACTTCTTTGAGCAGCATTTCACTAGAAATATTTTTTGTCATAATAGATGTATTCGAAAGATGAACTGTTTTTAATAAAAACATAGAAATAAAGATCAAAAAATTGAATTAAGGGGTGGTGGAGGTAGACGCTCATCCATTAGGGGAGGGAACTTTTCTGTTTCTCACGACTACATCCAGTATGACTATATTCCTAAAGTTTCAAAAGCTTATAAATTATTTCCCCTATTTTTCTTAATTTGCCTGGGGTATAAGAATGGCAGCAAGCTACAGGTCGTCCATTGATTATTCTTAACTGTTAAAAAAATAATGTTATCTCAAAGAAATAACACAGATAAATAACTGTCAACTATATTCCCTGAGTAACACAAATTTAGAACCATGGGTATGGCATGTCATTAACAACATGAGTTATTACGGAAACATCACGACGATAGTCTATCTTAATAAAGCATCTGTAAGACGAGTGAGCATATTTTAACGCAAGTTAGCAGGATATTACCGACTTTTGACTTCGAAAAGATCTGTATTTACTTCATGTCCTGCATAGTTCGCAAGTATTATGAAAATGTGGCAGTTCATAGATAAAATTATGTATTAACAACAACAAAAAATATGTCAGCAGAAAACAAAACTGGCATTATGAATTTTTCAGTACCCTAAGGTTTTCGCTCTGACACTAACAGGTACTAAAAGTAGCAAGACGAATTTTGCCTGAGCGTTTTCATAAGATTCCCTTATTGAGTTTATATGTGCCTGCTTGTCGCTCTGCTACAAAAAACTTAAAAATCTGGCTTTAAGCGAGACTCGAAAGGCGTACGAAAGCAGATTGCACCTGGTAGGCAAGGATGTTACCTGAGAACTGTTCTTTTCCTGCAGTGGGTAGACATCTTTTTGAAGTTGAATTGATGGCAAACGTCAGTGAGACGTGTGCCGTTGGTGTAAGTGTTTGGTGTGTTGAATTTGTACTAATGATTTTTCTATAGGTTTTTTCTGTCCCAAATACAGAGTTGAAGTCTCCCATTAGTATTTTCACATCATCTTGGTGAGTTTTGCTCATAGTTTTTTCGAGTGTGTTCCAGAATTTTTCGACATTTTCGGTGTTTTTCTTATTTTAGATGCTGGTAGGGACATGTGCATTGATGAGTGCATATTTTTAATTGGGGCTCTGAATGAACATAGTCATAAGTCGATTGTTGATGGCTGTGATTTTTTTGACAAAGTTGATGATAGATCTGTGTTCGAGAAATGCCATGCTGAAGATTGGTGCGCATATCGTTACGTTTTGTTGTGTTTTGCTCTTGAAGATGGGATGGTTTCCGTAATGCAAGGTTTCGTTGTCAGTTAGTCGTGGTTCTTGCAGAGCAAGGATGAGAATTGTTTGTCGGACGATTTCTTATGTAAGATTATTTAGTTTTCGTGTTTGGATCAATGTACCGACGTTTAGTTTTCAAATGCATGTTTTCTGCTTGTAGGGAAATTTACCAGAGATCTCCGATATTTTCTGCCGTGCTAGCCTGGACTCCCCAGAATCTGAAAATCCAGACATGACAACCGTTCCAATTGCTCCATGGCACCTGTGAGTAGAGTTTCACGTTTGTTTTGTTACTATAAGTACAGGCAGTGATGTCCGCTCACTGCAGTCAGAGCCAAGGTGATTTCTTTCTGTTTATGGCCAAGCAGTAATCTCTAAGCATGGAGATCACTGTGGCGAAGCGACTGCTGCAGTGTCCACGCTCAGCTGACATAAACAAATCGCTGCGGCATTGGGCATTGCTAATCGCTGCACTCACGGGAACGTGCGTCTCGCGGGCCACGAGGAATCACTGTCTCTCCTAACGATATTATGGAGTTATTACATCTTACCTACTTAACGTAATACGCAAGACGTGGGTTGGGTAAAAATTCAGTTTGTAGCTTCCCATCGCATTAAAATACTTTAGTCATATGTGATGCAATATTTATTGTTGGTTCTCTCTCTAATGTTAATAGTATTGATTCAGATTGTGCTTGAATACGAAAACACACACACACACACACACACACACACACACACACACACACACACATACGCCTTTCGAGACTCGCTGAAAGCCAGATTTTTAAGTCTTTTGTAGCAGAGCTACAAGCAGGCAAATACAAACTCAATAAGGGAATCGTAAGAAAACGCTCAGGCAAAATTCGTCTTGCTACTTTTAGTACCTGTTAGTGTCAGAGCGAAAAACTGAATTTTTACCCAACCCACGACTTGCGTATTACGTTAAGTAAGTAAGATGTGATAACTCCATAATATCATTAGGACTGTAGTGGGCAGGAAATCGCGTATCTGTTAGAAATCACAGTGACTGAGAAGTCACAGATATCACAGTAGCAACTTTACAGAATCTAACTGCGATTTCAGTCACAGTTAGCAGTCGCAAGTAGTATTTCATATTCAAAGACGTGAGCCATCTATTGGTCGAATTTAGCACTGCTTTCTGCGATTTCAGTGACAAGTCGCAACTAAGAGTCGCAAGTAGCGACTAAAAAGCGCGGTTAACAGTGGTATCTGTTGGCCAAAGTTCGTACTACGTCCATCTCTGCTGTACGCTATGAAGTCCAACTGCGATTTCCGTGACAAGTCGCAATTAAGAGTCGCAAGTAGCAACTAAAAAGCGCAGTTAACAGTGCCATCTGTTGGCCAAAGTTCGTACTACGTCCATCTCTGCGATACGGTATCGAGTCTAACTGCGATTTCCGTGACAAGTCGCAACTAAGAGTCGCAAGTAGCAACTAGAAAGCGCGGTTAACAGTGCCATCTGTGGGTCAAAGTTCGTACTACGCCCATCTCTGCGATACACTATTGAGTCCAACTGTGATTTCCGTGACAAGTCGCAACTAAGAGTTGCAAGTAGCAACTAAAAAGCGCAGTTAGCACTGCCATCTGTTGAGCAAAGTTCATACTACGCTATTCGCTACCGAGTCAAACTGCGATTTCTGTGACAAATCGCAACTAAGAGTCGCAAGTAGCAACTAAAAAGCGCAGTTAACATACTTTTCCTAGTGTCATCTGTTGACCGACGTGCGTACTTCGTTATGAGAGCCTTGTGCCTCACGAAATCGATGTGCTGTGTGTGCATATGAAGGGCTTATTTCAATAGTGGTACAAGCTCATTTTTGTTCATTTTGAAATACAGAGTCGTAAAGTTAAATGAGCGCTGACAAATCTGCATTTGAGGTACCAGAAATATTCAAGCATATGGCTTCTTGCTAGAAATGAACCTTTATTTATGTTTGTATGGATCACTAATTTCAGAAGCATTATAGACAGAAAAGTGGAGGTAATGGACTTATACCACTATTGAAATAAGCCCTTCATATTATATGACGACATGCACATTCAGCATCAGTTATGGTTGGTCAACTACTGCTGTGACTCTGAATGTATTATATTAATAAGAAGCAACATTGCCTTTTTCTCCTGAAAATATCAAGTAACGTAACAAATGTGTTTGATTCTGCTTCCAATATGACAGTTTTGGTTAATACTCCACATGCCTACAGGACTTTGCAATGTTAACACAGCAGAACTCAGACATCTGTATAAGTGTAGAGAAATGAAAACAGTCATATGAATGCCTCACTTTTGTTCCAACACAGTTCAAGACTCGGGAGAAAAGTTTTACACCTGGTGTTCTACATGGCAACTTCACACACAAGAACTTTTTGCCGACACTACTACCACCTTCATAAGTAAGCTTTTCCTGTGTTACTTTCAAGTAACGCACTTAAGCTATTCCTGATTTAACTGGAAGATCTGTACTTCCCACTTTCATATCAACAGCCTCAAAATGCATATTGTAGACTTTGGGATATGTTACAGGTCAGTGTCACACCAAGATTGTGGAGAAAGGGGGGGGGGGGCGGCATGTCACTCTCCAACAAGTGTTTACCAATAAGTAAGTGGCGGAAAATTATGGGTATAGGACGGCTTAAACATGTGGAAAATGAGATTTTTATTATTCACTCACTGTATTTGACATTTATTATTCCTTTAAAATCGCACAACAACTTCAATAAAACACAGTTTAATCATTCACACACTTATTTCACAATTATTTCACTTTTAAACTGCAAATCCTCTAAGAGCTGTCTTGAATCTTCACGAGTCTCTCTCAAAAACAGCCTTGATGTGGATAGATACGTACAGCAACCAGTAATCAGAGTCAGAACTGTGTCTGCAAAAACACAAGGATTATTAAACAATTTTTGCTGTCATTAATTACTACAATATAATTGACAGAGTAGATTGCTAATATTTGCTATAATGAATATCACATTTGCAAGAACGATCTCACTGAAGTAATTAAGTCCATCGAAACGCTTAGAAACTAACCTCTCGTGTGACGAAAACGGTCTAAAGACGCAGTGGCAATTTCTTCAGATCTGTTGACAATGATATTTTGAGTTATCACTTTACTGAGTGACTGAAATGTAGTTCAGGTACCTGTGAACATAACAATATGTTAGAATTCATTTTCTAAATACGAACTATTACGGTACTGTACGGCTACTTACATATTAATTACACTATAAATATTTTCACAGTTGTTTCTTTAATACAAAATTAAAGCCAACGGTAGAAAAAACGTAAAACATACTTGCCAATGACAGGTTTGTTGAGATGCAATTTTCTGTGTTGACAGATGTAACTTTTTCATACGGTGGTAAGTCGCAGAAATCGCAGGAATCACAGAAGTCACAG
Organism: Schistocerca cancellata; assembly: GCF_023864275.1. Taxonomy (NCBI): domain Eukaryota; kingdom Metazoa; phylum Arthropoda; class Insecta; order Orthoptera; family Acrididae; genus Schistocerca; species Schistocerca cancellata. The sequence goes on along the minus strand of NC_064631.1, from coordinate 148,666,534 downwards.
AAATCGCGGAAGTAGCAGAAATCGCAGAAATAGCAGTGGCGGAGGGATACACGACCTATGTTCCTTAACTGCGACTCTTAACTGCGACAAATCACAGTTAAGAATAACAGATACTGAAAAGTAGCATTCACAGAAATCACTGATATCGGAAAATCGCAGTTTAGCCCATCACTATAGGAGAGACAGTGAGCTCTTGTTGTCGCGGCTCGTGATAAGTGCAGCCAAGGAACATAGAATAAAAAAGGTATGCCAGATTGGCTTAGTGCGCTCTCATTGGTCAGCGACTTGTTACGTCACCCGGCAGCCAGACAGCAGCAGTCTCCGTTTGTAGAATATGAGAGATTGCAAAATAACTGTTTTCACGTCTCTTCTCATATAACTTAAAGTATCGCGCTCACAGGGTTGAACACACTTCATGTTAATATTATATACAAGGTTTCCGAAAGAAATGCGTTAAATATTAGTAGCAATGATGGTATACCACCATGCAAAACTAGTGGCTGATGTTCGCATCCGCATTCATGCTCGTCTTTTAGGCATCTGACTACGGTAAATGTTTTACAATTGGGTACTGCCTATTTTACACATGTTTTTGTAAATAAAAAGATAGTAATCTTCGAGCTTACCTTACAAAGCTGATGCAGAAGCTACGTCGAAGATGCTGAAGACGACACTGACCAGAGCCGATTCTTCCTTGCCGAATTCCGTTTCATTGCATCAATTTTGGCTCTTTTGGTTAAATGTCTAATCCATATAAAAGTTCTTGTTCTGACATATAACTGAACTATTTTGCTATTAAGTTCGGGAAATTTTGCACTTATATGATCTGCTACACTTATATGATCTGCTAAGGTTGCCATCGCTCTATTACAATGAGAAATATTTGATCCATGAAAAGCAGCAATTTTAATTTCTAACTCATGTATTTTAGCAAACCAGTCAGTAGAGGGAGAAATGAGGCCCCCTTTTGAAATAATAGTAATCCAGTCTTGCTTCAGACTTAATTCTGTATCAACGACACACTGCCCTGCTGTATTTCCCAAAGAACTGTCAACGTTTTTGCACTTGAATGCTATATATCCTGCTAGATATTTTAAAGCATCATTATTCACGTCTTCACTGGTGCACACTGAATCACTGAGCTCGAAATCTAAGAGGAAGTTTTCGTCATCTGTAGCGACGTCAAATGATTTATCAGTTACTCTTATACATAATTCACTCGAGAGCAAACGTGCAAAATCTTCCTCAGTTTCATCAGCTGGTGTTGGATAGTTTTCAGAAGCAGAATTCTTATTTCTGTCCTCTGAAGTCGAAGCATCAGAAGACAAAGGTATTTCACTTGCGTTTCCAGTCAGTACCAATAAACGAATTCTGTTTTTCACCTCGAAAGGAGTGGGATTGTTGTAGAAGACACCAAGGCTACGGATTCTGGAAAAGAAATTTTCCAGACAATCTTAATTAAGTCTGGCTGTCAATATATAAGTAGCTCCGGAATTTTTCATATCATTGTAAAGTCCAAAAAGTGAATTTATTGATATAATGAATCCCTTCTGAAACGGGAGAAGACTTTCTTTTTCCTACTCGCACATTAGAACACATTTCAAGAAATCTTTTTAGAGCGTTTTCCTGACTTCTGATATTAAACCCGTAACCACTTCTAAGGGGAGCTTTCTCATCTTGAGGTTATCTTGAATTCAGCGCATCGAAAACATCGTTTATGAGCTCAATGAAGCTTCCTTTGTGATCTTTATGCAGAACATATCTCACAGCTTGGGCAGTGCGACGTGAAAATATCTGTGCAGCCCTTCGGACATTCTGACGATCACGTCCACTAACGTTAGGATGAACCTCCGATATGTGGTGATTGATCGAAAGATCGCCTTTCTGATGTCGAAGAAGATCTTCTATAACCGTTTTTGTAATCACAGTACCATCAGGCAAAGTGATTCCGTCATCAAGAAAATGATTTCTTAATAACTTAAGCAAATGTGGAACATCAAAAATAACCCAGACTTTTCTTTTATGATCGACAGGGTTTGAAAAGAATGTCTTGGATGTAGACACACCAAGTTGCTTCCACACATTCATATTTTTTGGTCCCGTGTCACACGTAACAGCTACGATACGGATTCCTGCTGTTTCAACTTCTTTTATGACATTCTGCAACAAATCACTAGACATTGCAACATCAAAGTCATAATACACTAGCTGCTTCAATTTTGAAAACAAGCTGCGAACCATGACGACTTGGACATTGTTGTGTGGTCCGAGTACTACATCGTCGGATGAATCGTAAGTCACACGACCGTCAATGCTCATCTCGTCGAAGCTTAGGGCACCAATCGCCTCTAATGATGTGAACATTTCTGACCTACCTTTAATTAACTCCAAAACTGGTTTCAAAATACCTGGTTGGCACTTGAACTGTTTCGTCCATGTCTGGAGTGTTGACCTGCAGGGAAAAGGATAATTCTTCCTCCTCAGGTAGGCATATGCTTTAGGAGACAAAGCTCTCAATGTGAGAGCATTTGCAATGTCCTCTGAGCACCACTTTACTTGCTTCCTCTTCTTTAACAGACAACGAATTTGTCCTGGTGTGAAACACTGAGAAAGTGTACTTCTCACATCCGAGCATACATATTTGTGCTTCTTAGTGTGAGACACATTATGTTTTATAGATGTAGCTTGCTTTATAACTTCTTTCATAGACTTAATTCTTTGTTCCAGTCGAACATTTTTAATCTTCAAACTAACCAATTCTTTCTTCAGCGCTTGAATTTCCTGGTCTTTAAGTGAAATTAGAGGATCAGTACAAACGTCTGTGTTGCTGGATTTGTCCAGCTTACTTTTCTTGGGAGATAAAGATTTCAACGTTGAGAGAGCTCTTTTTTTTTGACTGTTCTAGTGTCACAGCGACGTTCTCTCTCTGCTAGAACACTACCGGTAACATTCGCGGTGATGGGACCTGGAACTTCGAATACATTTCAGTGCCAGTTTAGTATTTTTAGAGACGGAACAGCATTATCCTGTGGCAGTTTCCGTGTAGGTAGACCTAAAAATTCATTCTGCAAGTCTCGGTTGTAATCGCTTTCACAAAAAAGTTCAGAGCAAACTCTTGCATTATTAACATTAATTTTCTCCTCTCGTTTACAACGAGCAATCCACTTACGCTGTAGTTCAACTTTTTTGGAAAACGATGATAAATTACGCCTTCAGTCTTACGTCCACTATTACTGCATTCAGCAACTGCACAATACGACGTATTTGTAGACATAATTCCAAGAACGAAGCTACAAGACTCACGGAACAATTCCTTTCCAACTGAACACTCGGCAGGACAAGAATTACACACAAACTAACGTGTAACACAAACTCACATGCACGCCTTCGATAGAAACACTGAGCGACACCGTTGTAAACAAACTGCAGTAGCTGCCAGGTGATGTCACAGCTCGAGATTCATCATGGCGGATAAAGGAGTGGGAGGCCGCATTTGCACTCCCATGAGGAGGATGCTAAGTTCACCCAACCTGGATATGATGTGACGTCATTATGACGTATATACGCTTTAGTCGATTAACACACCTATCGACTTTTACGAACGGTCAAGATTCTAAACTGTCGTCAGCTAGTGATTTGTTTTGACACGTTCGATTCTGATAACAGCTTAGTGTGGCAGCGTATATGTATTTCGCCAAAATAAAAGAGCTGGATATTAATAGAAATATTCCTGACTGTGGCCTTGAAAACACCACGGACAACACGTTTCGTTAAAAAAAAAAGTGAAGTCCTCTTATGTCCCGACCAGATTAAATTGTGTGATTGTTGTATTGAATGCTTACACCGAAAATAATATTTATTTATTATCAATATTTTAGTATGGTTTCATCGAATTGGTCTTGTCAGTACATATTAGATTGTAGCAGCATACTCTTGCTGACTTTTTTTTCTTAATTTATATAGCTGAAAGAGAACTCGTGCAAGTTTGTTAGCTAAGTAATTTATATGTCCATCCCAAGATAGTCTTTTATCAACCATAATTCCAAGTAATTTTACACTCGGACCGCAGAGACAGGTACCTTAGTGTCCAGTAATGACTGGTGTGTAGAATGATTGAATTTCGAACTTAAAAAGAAAAATATGAGGCATTGTTGAAGAAAAATCGTCGACCGGAGATGAAATACGAGGGGAAGTGGATTTCTCAATGTAATCTTAACGAATGGTTAGTGTCTTGACGCATCTAAAGATTTTGGCTGCTGAGTGCTTCTTCTCACCGAGTACGAATAACCGACGCACTTCAGCCGGGTCAGAAGTACATCAATTTCAGCTTGAGATTCACAATAACCACGCAATTGCCCGTCGTCATCGATGCTGAACTCTTTTCAGCTTTTCTTTCATTAGTCTCTCGAATGCTGAACACACAATTAGAGACAAGCAACGAAAAACAACGCACAGGACACGCACACAGTACAATACACGATTTAAACGCAAGGAACGCAGAACACATTTAAACGAATGGCGCAGAGCACAGCGCTACCCTGTCACAACCTCTCGAAAGGTCACAAAAGTCGAATAGTCGATATACGGTTTCTATCGTTTTCGATGTAGCGTGTATACGTCATAATGACGTCACATCGTATCCAAGTCCGGTGAACTTAGCATCCTCCCTCCCGTGAGAGAAGCGTCTCGCGGACCCCGAGGCGTCATGACGTCACATCATGACATGACGTCGTCTCTCACGCTAGCCAATATCGCTGGTAGTTTTCGAAACGCGGATATTCTTTGAACATGACATGCTAATGCATTCTGGGTGTGTGTGTGTATAATGGCTGGTTTTGTGATTTGTGTGCGTTAAAGCTTTTCAATCACGGAAAAAATTGATAATACTTGCTGCAAAAGCACATGTTTGCAGAGGAGAAAGGATAGTTTATATTCCAGATAATGGTCCTTAAATAACTTCCGTTAGTAATCTTATAATGCTCAAGAAAAGTAAAGTGTATGGTAAATCTACAGAAATTTCATTCTTTGTGCCTATAGTATTCTGATGCATTATGTTACCCAGTAAAGTTTCTTTCAATGCATCTATATTGATTATTTGTGGTAATGGCGTATTCTCATAACAAATGGCTTCGGTATTTAAGTTGCAATCATCGTAACTTTTTCCTGATCAGAAATTGTGTAGTAACTGTATTCTAACGTCAGTAACCTGCACATTTGAAAACTTTTGAATGTTCAAAATCACATCATTCATCATAGTCAGTATTTTTTTACAGTAAAATAGTTATGAATTGCAGTGACTGAATCCAGATTTGTGAGTGATGTAATCTGTTTTTGTAATGGATGTTTCAGTTTCTGAAGTGAAAATCCAAAGAAGAGAAGACAGCGAGAAGGGAAATACAGAAGCGTCCGATCTTACCCGTCGGCTTTGACCCATGACGTCACAAATACCGCGGAAACGACTATAAACAATTCCAATATGGCGGATATAAAAACATCGCATACGTATTGTAAACACTGAAATACACAAGTTTCACAAAAAGCCTAATGACTGTAACGGGACAAGCGTGGGAAATTAGGGGTTTTTGGGTGCGGAGAAACTAAATATACAGAAATGTAGCCACCGACCGCCATTCAAAACCACGCAAAACAACGAAATAAATCAACATCACAAAACTGACCAAATACCAAAAAACACATTCCTATCCATAATCGGACACTTCCCTTAACCTATATAGCTCAACAGAACCTACCGATCACATCCCCCAATAGAAAACTAAGAAACGAAAGCTTCCCTTACACCTACATACATCGGCACTTATGCAGTTTAGCAGGAACGGAAAAAATTTTTCATTTTTTTTCAAAATTTGATCATCATGTGTCGTTATGCGGTGGGGGGAGTCTGCAGTGCCCCCCCATCCCCCCACAGGCTTCATTAGTGTCAAATCAATATTTTCGAATCATAGGCGGCCGATGCCGCGGCCGCATTCCAAAAAAAAACTCCCAACCTAACCTCAAGTGGGCTACGCTACAGATCAATATGTTCATCAAATTGCTTCATATTACGTATACATGTTCATTAGTGTCAAATCAATATTTTCGAATCATAGGCGGCCGCTGCCGCGGCCGCATTCCAAAAAAAAAACTCCCAACCTAACCTCAAGTGGGCTACGCTACAGATCAATATGTTCATCAAATTGCTTCATATTACGTATACATGTTCATTAGTGTCAAATCAATATTTTCGAATCATAGGCGGCCGCTGCCGCGGCCGCATTCCAAAAAAAAACTCCCAACCTAACCTCGTATTCAGGGCTACGCTACAGATCAATGTGTAGGTCCCTTACGTCACGGGTCAAAGCCGACGCGTGAGATCGGATGTTTCCAACCTATACCCAATACACAAAACATACATAAATAACCAAAAAAAAAAACGGAACTTACCTCAAAAAAGTTCCAGCTCCACAAACTAGATTGGCCACCACAATCACACACAAATGCACACACGCACGCACGCACGCACGCACACACACACACACACACACACACACACACACACACACACACACACACATACAAAAACACACACACACACACCAACGAAAAAATACTGAACTAAAATAAAAACCCAACCCACCCAAACGTCAACCCCCTCCCCCACAACTCCAAAATACAACACACAAACACTATACAACAAAATAAACCACCCACCCACCTACCCAGCCCACCCTAACTAACCACTTTCGGTCTATACATTTTACTCACAGCCCTTAAAAAAACCCGAAGAATGCAATAGCCCTCTGGGACACTCTTCCGCCAACAGTACTCATCTAAATGAGACTGAAGGTTGGAAGAGCGTCTCTTCCCCCTCCCAAGAACTGACTTAACCGCTCCCCACATCCCCTCAATTGTGTTAGTGCAAGCCCCAGTATCATAATTCTTAAACTCTAGACTGTGGTTCACTACTAAATGATTAAATCCCCTCTCACCCAACCCCCTATATGAAGAAAACGCATCTGAAACTACTGTGGACCCCGGCTCTACATACTCCTCAATTAACCCCACTAATTCAGGCTTCGACCTCCCGACCTCCCCTCCACAACCCTAAAAACACATTCAGTACCCCCACCCCCCTGAACAACAGCCCCCCACACCCAAAGACCAGCCACAGACTTCCCCCTCCCATACTTCCTTTTACCAAACTGCGACTCATCCACCTCCACAAGCACCCCATGCCCACCCAACTTACCCCTGTACTTAATAAATTCGGAACACACCTCACGACAAAAGGAATACCAGTCTAAAACAGTCCTCTCACTCACACCAGTCTCAAACGCGCAAAAACTCTGCCCGCAACTATAACAAAAATAATACGTAATAAGCACAATCTCACGCATGGCCAATCTAGACTTCTCGAACCAGGTACCACGCCTTACAGAACGCCATACGCCATCTTTCCGGCAACACCACATGTATCCGTCCCTGGTCCGAGAGTCCGGAACTTTAACCAATTTCATAGGTTCACGGCACACACCGCACTTCACGACCTCGGCAATTAAGCCAAATAGCTGAAGAAATTTAATCAGCTCTAAAGCTGTCTCCCCCATCATCGCCCTCAACCGAACACTGTTAAGGCGGTCTTTCATATCCATTCCTGAACAAAAAACCACAACCAAATACACTCAATAACAAACTCACCCGACGTACAGCAATGAGCATTAAATTAACCATTAACTCACTAATAGAAATTCCGCTTCAAATCCAACACCTGAGCAACAGAAAACTGACCCCACCACACGAAACAAACGAAACAAACGAAAACCATGAACACACCACCAGAGAGCACGACAAACAAAAACAAGACATCTACAAACACGCCACAATCGCAAATCAAACTCCGCGCCGTAATGACGTCACACACCACAACACGCTTACGTCACGGGTCAAAGCCGACGGGTAAGATCGGACGCTTCTGTTGACCCGCGAGAAGTAGCTTTTTGTCTGTTTCATGGTTTATAGGCCTACTGGGGAAACTCGCCATGTAAAAAAACGAGTAACGCATCAAGCTTGGTACCTCTATGGTGATGTGGAAATCCGAGCGTTGTTAATAAAGAAATTAATTCAGTGTGTGTGTGTGTGTTTCTTTTGATTCCTTTATCATGTTGCTTATAGTAGACCAAATTTAATTAAAATACCCAGGTGATAATTTCAACATAAATTGGACTATGTGCATAGCTATTTCTAATGGCTTTGCTGCTTCTCAGAGGCAAAGTATGAATATTTACCATCCTTTGGCATGTGCGTTCACTAGCCATTTATGGCAAAAGAAATCACTGACTGAAAGCATAATTTGCTTGGTAGACATAATTGGAAATTGCCTTTTTAGTTATAATTTTACGTTTTTAGATTATAGTACTCCTTGAGAGATTATCTTCTGCATTTCTTGACCCTGACATGATTAGTCATGGATGCTTCACCACCAGGTCAGGCATACAGCATTAAGTGTCCTGCTCTGCTGTGAGCAGCATGGTAGTCAATGTATTAAGCAGGCATTTAGGAACTTTGAATGTGAAGTATATGCATCTGTACAGTCGTGGCTAAAAAGAACAGCTAGAATGCTAATTACTGTTTCAGGAATTATCCTTTACACAGTTAAATATGTATCTAAAAATGAATTCATGAATAACCGTTTGGTTTTGTAAGACATTTAAATAAAAATATTGCAGACCCAAAAATAGTCTGGAAATGGCAAGGAATATCAAATATAAGTAAATATTTTTCCTCAGTAAGATAAAAGTGTAAAATTGCTGATACCTGGTTGTTACTATATCATTGCTGGCCCCAGCAGAGCAGTCTGCTGTGACCACCAGCACATTCATGCCAGCCAACGGGTTAATACACAAAACAGGGCATTGCAAGACTTGGTCCGTAATTCTCATTGGTTGAAGCAACTAAAATCAAATTTCTGAGGTGTGCTGGAACTGTGTTATTGGTATATTCCCCAGCATGATTTAAAATTGTTGCATTGAAATGGCACTGACAGTGCGTAATATATTTTGCAACTGAGAATCGATACTAAAAAATTTATGTGGGAATATATTTCAAGAAACCCTTTCATACCAAACCTGACAATTATATTGACACACAAGTAAACCCACCTGAATGGCACACTGGGTTATACAAGCATTAGCTGTAGGTGTAGAATAGGTAATTTACACAGAAAACTTTTCATACAAATTTTATTGTAAAGCACACTAAAGTTAAGGGAAAGGTGCAATGCCTAGATGAGATAAACTTGGACATGCAAGAACTGGTTATATGACATACAACACATCTGAGATGCAAATTTGTGGAGAGGAGAGATTGCATTGAACCTGTTGTGTATGGTGCACATTTTGTTACAGTGCTGGGATGATGTCATCCAGATTTCAAAATTAGTGGTCTAGTAATGAAACTCATCAGTTTTAATATTTAAAAATAAACATGCCTGAAAAAGGAAGCTGAATTAGGACTTTCAATTAAATTGCAAAAATGTTCTTGTTTTGCAAATTCACTGCGGATGACACTTAAAAGCACGGTGTTAGTAGCTCTTATTGACCTTTGTATCAGCCACAGTGAACATGTTGAAGGTTTTAAAGTAACAAAGTAGTTGTTGGCATTGAGGTATTAATGGATGACAGCAGGAAACAGCAATGAAATAATGTGAATTACTTAAACCAGGAATTAAACAAGTCTACATAGCTTTGAACACAGCCAAAAAATGGTTGGTTCAAATGGCTCTGAGCACTATGGGATTTAACTTCTGAGGTCATCAGTCCCCTAGAACTTAGAACTACGTAAACCTAACTAACCTAAGGACATCACACACATCCATGCCCAAGGCGGGATTCGAACCTGCGACCGTAGTGGTCGCGCGGTTCCAGACTGTAGCGCCTAGAACCGCTCGTCCACCCCGGCCGGCGAACACAGTCATTTCACACTTCTTATTCACTGCATATTTGTGTGCTATAACTAATACAGCAACCTTTTATTTTCTCATCTTTGATCTGGAACACGTGCTACATCTTACTTGTTTTCCTAGAGCAACTCTAGGTTTACAAGATCCACATTTCAGAATTCCAGTAATTGCTAGTCCTACCTCATGCTGAAAGTGTGGGTTGATAGCTGTCTCTTCAGATATGATCTCATCAACTGCCATTTCAGAAACTTGAAACAAAAATGTGATTATTCAATTTTCTGTCAGTGATGAACATATCACTAATGTATGGATATATTCATGATGGTATAGAAAAGTGTAGGGCCATCTTCTGGAACACCTGCTGGTTAGACTAAACTGTGCACTTCACATCCTGTGCATCAATTTCTTCATAGGTAGTATCATAGTACACTACTATCTCAGACTGGATTGTTGCGATGCTCAATGAAACAGCATTATGCCTTGAAGACACTAAACTAACAGCCTTCTTAAGTTTTTGATTGAAGGATATTAGAAGTAATATATCCAAAAACAATTAAGTTTTACATTTTGCTGTCAGGAACTCTTTTGGAATCTTTCCTTTTATTATTATTTTGTATATGTGTAGCCTTTTTGTTTCCTCTTCCCAGTTTGACAAGCACATCTGATTTGCATAATGGGGATATTTATGGTTACAATAAATAAATAAATAAATAAATAAAAATAAATATGTGGATACAATGCAACCTGCAAACCAAGATCATCCTCCAAAACTTTACGAGCCTAGAAAATAGGCACAACGATTTGGACATAATAGCATGTTTTAATAAACCACATGTTTCAGTTATTACTGAGCACTCGTATACCAAAAAAGAATCTTATTATGCACCCATTAACAAACAATTTCTGCTCATCTTTCAGTAGGAATATCAAACCTTATGGTGACGTTGCAAAAAGTGGCAATAATTGGTGCTCAAAGATGTAAATTCCTACGTGTTGAAGGTGTTACTCAACTTTCTGCGATAAGCTATAGATGGGAAAGGAAACATAATTTTAGATATGGACAGACCTCCATCTGAAATTACAGATTTGTTTTAGCTAATCTCTATCAGTTGCTTGTAGAGAGAGATAGTAAATACTAAGGAAAATGGCTGGTAATTATGCTGATAATTGTTCACAGTTTAATAAAACCTTATCTAACGCAAATGAGTTTTCACTCATAAGGATGGTGAGTGGCACACACAGATCTAACATTACTGATAGGTAATACAGGATACCCAGGACTTTGTACTGGGATACTTTCTTTTGTTGATTTGTGTAAATGACAAAATACTGCTCCTCAAATTCAAGGATAGTTCTGTGTACTGATGCTACACCCATTGCATGCAAGAATAAAGATTATGAGCAACTACAAAAACTATGAAACTGTATTACAAATGAAATAACTCAATATTTCTATGAAAGTCATCTCATTGTCAGCACAAGATAGCAGCAGTAACGGATTTTCACCCCACAAGACAAATTTTTAAATTCAGTTGTGCACTGGAACTGACATTGTCATGAAAGAAAACTACTGCTTGGTTACAGTTAAACTTTCTATATTTAACATGTTATAACATGGAAACTAATTGACGTACAAGAACATAACTTGGTAGCATTAATGTCAAGGACATGGGGAAGAGAAATAATGCAGAATCAATTCAATTGAAACACTTGTAATGTGCTGCTACAGTACACCCTACCATTACATACCAGTACCATTACTGGTGACGGTGATGGAGGCTGTTATGAAAAGCTTGTGATATTATTCAAATCTGATATGGCAAGTTAACAGAACTTTTGATCCATGTGAGTAAAATTGTTGTGTAAAATCGATAGTGCAGCTTCTTACAGAAGTCTCTTCAGGGCCTTCGGAGTCTTTCACTTACATGTCAACATATTTACTCCCTAATAGTATTTGTTGTTCATAATAGGGGTAATTTTACTCTGTTCAGTGAAATGAACTTGCAAAATACTGGAAGGAAGAACAATATCCATGTAGACTATACACCCCTGCCTACGTTTCACAACGGAATTTCACATTCCGATCTAAAGTCTTTAACAGGTTACTGCTAGAGATCAGGCAGAAAACTGAAAATCCTAAGATATTAAAAAAATACAAAGTAAAAAAAAATATTTTATTAGCCTCTCCTTCTATAATTATAATTAAACGTAATGTTTCGACTCAAGGATGCATATGCTAGTTAACACTAAGGTTCAAATTAACAGGTTTTTAATGTTACCATTATATGTAGGGCTGCCAGTACTCATTGTAAAATTCTGAAATGCTTTGTACGAAGTATGAGAGAAAAACAGCACTTGAATAAAAAAAACCATTTCTAGCTTTCAGGGTCATTACTTCCTTCCTCTGGGAAGATGAATACGTTTTGTGACTGGAAATGAGGGGAAGATCACTTAGACCACCCGTATAGAACACTTATGTGACACATTCATGAGTACTGCTCCAAAGTTTGAGATCCAGGTCAGATTTAAGCAACACATTGAAGCAACTCAGAGGCTGGATGCTAGATAGGTTACCAGTAGTTTCAAACTATGTGCGAGTATTATTTTGTATAACACTGTTGAGAAAATTTAGAAGGCATGAGAAATCAGGGCTCGGATGACAGAAAGCCTTTCTTCCCTCTCTCTATTTGCGAATGGAACAGTACCATTTGGTTGCTTGTGTAGTATGTATATACATAAAAATACGGAAGAAAATTCTGACTGCCTACTACGTTAAGAAGTAATAGTTGAACTAACCTAAAGCTTCGTGATTTACTTCAAATGTTTTCTCCCTCTGACACACTCTGACAATCAGTGACTTGCATCTATAGCAGTCTTACAATTTGGCGATGTCACTATTGCTTCGATCTATTAATATTCCCTCATTGAACTCTTTTTATCTTAAGATCACATAAACTGGATTTTTGAGAAACTACATACAGGAAGATGTGATTGGTATATAGCTGTTTGTTTACAGAAAAAGAACGATCAAAATTTAAGCATATCGGTAACACACACAGGGCAAGAGCACATATCTGGGCAAGAGCACTATACTGGATTTCGCCCCCTCCCCCCTTTTCCCTAGAAACGTTGTCTGTAGTAATAACTTTATTTGTAGCAAAGTCTGAGGTTGAAAAGCGATAATTTCGTTGACAGTTGTGGAACACAGCGAATGAGAAATAAAGGTTGTGGTAACAGACAGACGTGTGTCTTTGCCTAATATTTGTTTGCGGCATATTTAAATGCACTTTCCCACATTTAACGCATTTCTCATAATAAAAAAAAAATAAAACTACTAGGTCATCCCCAAAAAATATACATTAGAAAATGAACAAGCGTCCGACGTGTTTTGATGCATATTACGTACAGATATCGTACACAAACTGGAAAAATGCAATGGGCGTTCCATTACGCATCCTTTAACATATTTGATTCGTTTTTCCGCATTTGCTACTGCTGGTATGGGTTCAAAGACAAGTTCGTGCTGCAAACGTCTCAGTGGTAGTTAGCCTACATTATTAAGCTGCAGTTAATGCGTTAAAAACATTTAGACACATTGTCTGCAATGCGTAATATGTGTTATGCTATAAATCACTCTGCCTTTCGACCTATAATTTGTAATCAGTTGGCTTCAGTCAATCACGTACGACTCTAATATGTAACTTTGACTACGCTGTGGATTTAGCATGTCACCATAATCCAGATTATTCACATTTAAACCTTCTTTCTAGATTTTATTCTGCTAACGGAAGCTTCATTCAAACAATCTGGATTTATTTGACATTCAAAAACAACAGCTGAAGGCGTCTGTATAAACACTGTAGCCAACGTGTGACGTCACTTACGTCAACAGAGTTGTTTACAGGTATAGTCACCAGGCAGCGCTGTCACGCTTTCAGCCTTTCTGATGACGTCATGAAGTGATTCCTCGTGGCCCGCGAGACGCACGTTCCCGTGAGTGCAGCATTTAGCAACGCCCAATGACGCAGCGATTTGTTTATGTCGGCTGAGCGTGGACACTGCAGCAGTCGCTTCGCCACAGTGATCTCCATACTTAGAGATCACTGCTGCGCCATAAACAGAAAGAATTCACCTTGGCTCTGACTGCAGTGAGCGGACACAACTGCCTGTACTTATAGTAACAAAACAAACGTGAGACTCTACTCACAGGTGCCATGGAGCAATTGGAACGGGTATCATGTCTGGATTTTCGGATTCTGGGGAGTCCAGGCTAGCACGGCAGAAAAATCTCCGATAAATTTCCCTACTAGCAGTAAACATGCATTTGAAAACTAAACATCGGTGCATTGATCCAAACACGAAAACTAAATAATCTTACGTAAGAAATCGACCGACAAACAATTCTCATCCTTGCTCTGCAAGAACCATGACTAACTGACAACGAAACCTTGCGCTACGGAAACCATCCCATCTTCAAGAGCAAAACACAACAAAACGTAACGAAATGCGCACCAATCTTCAGCATGGCATTTCTCGAACACAGATCTATCATCAACTCTGTCAAAAAAATCACAGCCATCAACAATCGACTTATGACTATGTTCATTCAGAGCCCCAATTAAAAATATACACTCATCAATGCACATGCCCCTACCAGCATCTAAAATAAGAAAAACACCGAAAATGTCGAAAAATTCTGGAACACACTCGAAAAAACTATGAGCAAAACTCACCAAGATGATGTGAAAATACTAATGGGAGACTTCAACTCTGTATTTGGGACAGAAAAAACATATAGAAAAATCATTGGTACAAATTCAACACACCAAAACACTTACACCAACGGCACACGTCTCACTGACGTTTGCCATCAATTGACCTTCAGAATGATGTCTACCCACTTTAGGAAAAAACCAGTTCTCAGGTAACATCCTTGGCTACCAGGTGCAATCTGCTTTCGTTCGCCTTTCGAGACTCGCTTAAAGCCAGATTTTTAAGTCTTTTGTAGCAGAGCTACAAGCAGGCAAATACAAACTCAATAAGGGAATCGTAAGAAAACGGTTAGGCAAAATTCGTCTTGCTACTTTTAGTACCTGTTAGTGTCAGAGCGAAAACCTTAGGGTACTGAAAAATTCATAATGCCAGTTTTGTTTTCTGCTGACATATTTTTTGTTGTTGTTAATACATAATTTTATCTATGAACTGCCACATTTTCATAATACTTGCGAACTATGCAGGACATGAAGTAAATACAGACCTTTTCGAAGTCAAAAGTCGGTAATATCATACTAATTCGTGTTAAAATATGCTCAATCGTCTTACAGATGCTTTATTAAGATAGACTACCGTCTTGATGTTTCCGTAATAAGCTGAATTTAATTTGTATTAGTACAGCGAATATTTTAATTGCGTTTTCCATTAGTTTACTGAACACAGCAGTAATCATCAAAGAGAAATTGATCAGTAGAAGAAATTCCTTTCACGATATCTAAAACAATCTGATACTGCTAAATTAGTTTACAAATTCTACGCCTGCAGAAACCTACTGGATCTAACAATGTCATCAAACCAGTGTAGTTTGAAGTGTATTTTCGCCTGGAAATGAATTGCCCTGACGGTTGATCGATCAAGAGCGTGAAGGGTAAAATTTTACGAGTATATGACGAGAGGGACAAGTGCTTGAGAGAGGACTTCCTTATCAATACAAGTGCCTGAGAGACTACTTTCCTATCAATTTCCTGGATAGTTTTGTTTCTCAAATCAACAGGGTGCGTTATCACGCAGTAGAACAGATGATGTAGTTTTGTCGGTCGATTTTCTTACACTGCAACTGAAAGGTGTCTCAGTTGTTGGCAACAAATTCCAGCTGTGATGCAAACATCCCTTGGGGCAGAATTCGTAGCCCAAAACACAATTTTGGAGCTATCAGATGTAAAATATTATGTTCACACTACCCTTTGCTCGAGTTGACTTCTTTTGATGGGGCTCCGCCTTTCATTTCTTCTTAGGAAGTTAAACAGTACTGCACAGGAATGCTCAATGAGCGACCTGATGACGTTCGATAATAGTCACTCCGTTGATTTTTGTTGTTTCGAATTAGAGCAAGCAGTACTCCTGCACCAGACTTCTGAACTTTGCCTTTGCCTGTTGAATGCAAATGTCTCATGATGATTAAATGGTAATCCATCACATATATCAGCAGTCGAGACTTCCTTAATGTGGAAAATCATTCATGCCAGAATATTTGTTGAAACAAGAATATCTTTTTCTGGTGTATTTTTCCCAAAAGCACTCGCTCCATATACATTTCAAATCTTTCTAGCTGTCTCCTCTACATTCACCCCTCTGTTGTACCAAAAGTAAATATTGTGTTGCAGATGTTTTTTCCACTGGCGACTCAGTTTTACATTACTTGACCGTAGTTCATGATTTTTAGGTGTGCAAAATCCAACGCTTAACTGTAAAATGATAACCAGAACTTCAAATTCGAAAATGACAGTTGATACATACACTAGGGTATCCATTTCATTTTCATTGAAAAAGGGGACATTTAGAATAAATGAGAGAAAAACCTGGGACAATGAAGAAAAAAAAACGGGACGTAAATATTGTATTGAGTACATTTAATACACATACAAGTTTACCTTTACAACGTGCACTCAGATGATCCCGAATAACTTTTTACAATTATTCTGCCACACTACCACCGTACTTTTCACTTTTATGTACTTTATCAAGAAGTTCATTTTCGTTTGAAATTGTACCATAAAAGTCAGTACACGATACACCATTTAAGTGTGTTTTGACAATGAGCAAGGCCCTCACTGTTTCAACTTTTAATCTGTTTTTTTTTTTTTTTTCATCTGGCCACAAAGAGTTCACTAACGAAAACGCACGTTCCACAGCAGCATCTGACCCAGGAATTGCCAGACAAAACTCCACCAAGTGAATCAAGTTTTTCATGTTAATGTTTTTACTTTTGAAATAAGCAAATATTTTACACCACGTTGCGCTAACACTCTCTTTGTCTCCTTCTTCACTTTTTATGAAGTTCTGTGCACATGAAAATTCACCAACAGTTCGTCTTCATCAACAGGAAAATTTGATACAATACTTTTAACAAAAACACAACAGTCCTGCATATCCTTCCACTGTAGCTGCTCCTTTTCGGTATTAACCCAGTCAAATGCTATAAAAGGTGTGAGAAATGGCAAACACCATTCTTTAATATACTCAATGCAAGAATCATAGAAGATGTCAGCATAAATATGAAATTGTTCTACAGTAATTTCACCCTCTTCTTCCAGCTTTCTTAGAGTCTCATGTACAAAGGATGTGAGAAATCTTTCAGATTTTCTACATTGTAATTTTCCCAATAATTTGTTTATTTCTTGATAAACTTCCACTATTGTGATTTCTTGTTTCTCAATACATTTAATTTTTATGGAGAAAGGTTTTAGCTGGCTAACAAGAAAATGTAGAAGAACAATAGACACAGGGTTTAAGGATAACAGGACACTTATCAAGGGAAATGAAATATGATTTCAAAGTAGGAAATATCTCTACAATTCTTTCCAATGCTGGTAGCAGAGATAACCACCTTGTCTTGCTGTGCCCAAGTACAGTTTTGCATTCAGTTTCAGTAAACTTACAGAATGACTTCAGAGATTCAACCCTTACTGTATATATGTGGAAATGCTGGTAGACTTTGTTTACAATTAATTGGCAGTCAATGGATAGGCAGTCTGAGCCAGCTTGTAAGCGATTATGCACCACATGTGCTGGACAGCCAATACCTACTATATTATCCACTGTGTTCTGTTGCAGTTTATAGAACAAATTGTTTTTTCCTTTCCTCTGCTTACCACCATAATTGGTGTTAGTGTTGTCTGCAGAAACTGCAATCACCTTTCCCTCAACATCATATTTCTTTAAGACCTCCAGCACATAATTATTAAGTAAATCTGAATTTTCTCCAGCTAAATGAACCAATTCGAGCACTTTCACCGTGATGCCATTTTCAGGGCGAAAATACCTGATAAGGAGAGGAACCAACTTCAAATCCAGATGATTCGATGTATCAATCATTACAGATATGAATCGAGCACTTTTCAGTTAAAAACCTGCTGAGCTGCATACGATGCAATAACATTTGAAATGATTGCATTACATTTTGTGTGTCCACATGTAAATTTAGGATTGAAAAGTTCTTTTAACAACTGCTGTAGTATGGTCCATTGACTTAAAGCTATGGTTATGCATTGCACTGTGGTATGCAAACGTAGCTTCTTGTGCTGCCAACTGCCTATCCATTTCTGTTACTGATTTTAAGTTTACATAGAAGCCACTCACACATTTATTTGCTCTTTTCGTTTGATCACTCATGCGATGTTTCTTCGTGTTAAAAAAATGGTTCAAATGGCTCTGAGCACTATGGGACTTAACTGCTAAGGTCATCAGTCCCCTAGAACTTAGAACTACTTAAACCTAACTAACCTAAGGACATCACACACATCGATGCCCGAGGCAGGATTCGAACCTGCGACCGTAGTGGTCGCGTGGTTCCAGACTGTAGCGCCTAGAACCGCTCGGCCACACCGGCCGGCTCTTCGTCTTAATGTGATTCACAATGTCAGACCTTCCACCATGACCAATAGCAAATTTTGATCTGCACAACGTATATTCTACAGTTTCTCCACTACCAGTGATAATAGGAAACTCGCTTTTTATATTGCTGTTAAAATTACACTTTCGTTTTGGCATAATGAAACAGTGATTGCACAGTGCTAAATATTAACAGAGTGGTGACGAAAGCCAGAGAGCAAGTATCAGTGGTGTAGAGTATCTCTGGACCGAAAGGACGGATTCAGTGGATCGATTTAGAAGAGAAAATCATCGTTGTTATTCGTAACCTATAGTGCGTTTAAAATTACTTGCGATTTTTGACAGTTCGGTACATGTTTGGGGTATGCTGAAAGTCATCACACGCTTCCTAGCGTAAATAATTGCGCAGTTAACAGCAAGTCAAACAACCAGTAGCGTAAAATACTCTAGCCAAGCGGAATCATAAAAAACGGGACATTTGAGCGTCCCCAAAAAAACTTTCGGGACAGCGGGACATTTTGGTAAAAAACGGAACTGTCCCGGGAAAAACGGGACGAATGGACACCCTAACATACACTGACAGCGTCGCGCAGAGTTCACCTGGGCGGCGCCAAATTTCAGGCGGCGGGTGGCGTCTGGCCGGTGGCCGGTAGCCGCTGCAGCGCGAGGAAACGCTCGAGCGAAAGCTGTTCTGATCGCGACGCAGCCACGAGCTGTCCTGCGGAATTGTTTCTAGAAGTACTTATTATTGCTGGTGGGTAGAATGTAAAGCGAATTATCTTCGATGTTCAATCAGACTCATAACTTTAGATGAGGGCTGAAATGTGGTAAAAAAAAGTACATTTGGACACGAACAGGCGCCCATAAGTTTAGAATGCACGACCATTACCACTTTTTTTTATTTCATTTTGTTCGATTTTGTTCGTTGCATCTGCTCGGGGCGGACGTCGTAAGACATCCGTTTAAGTTGGTTGTTGATCTCTTAACTCAGTTTTTTTATTACAGAGGGAGATAACCCTCTGACCGAACATGCTGAGCTACCGTGCCGGCATCCACGAGACCACGGGCTCACACAATCGGACAACATCTAGGAAGTAGACAACACTTCCTCCTGACACTTCCGCATCTTACAGTGTTGCCATATTGTGCAGATTGACGGACTTAAGAGTTGTCAGGGGCAGTCAGTTTTATTGGCCACCTTAAATGAACGACTCGGACATTAGTCTCTGTGGCAGCCGGACGGCGGTCAGTTTTTATGTCTAAGACTGTACATGGAAAAGAAATGGTGGTAAAACTCGAGATTGTCTAGGCCTATGGCAGGCAAGGAAACATATTTACAGTGCCTGATATTGTTTTCATAATGGTTTGTACCTTTGTGGTAGAAAACTTCGATATTGGCCTATCCCATAAATCAATCTTTTACTTATATCACACTAAAAACTCGTAAACAGACTGTCACATATCAACATAACTTAGCTCTCAGGGTACACTGTAGATAAGCATGTCACCTCAGCCAGTGTTCTGTGGTGTGTAAGGTGTAAGTAGGCTGTTTAGGTTCTTATATTGGTAACGCCGCCGCCACGTAGCGCTCTCTGTATGAAAATCACTGGCTGTGCTGTGTGCAGTCTGTGGCCAGTTTGCATTGTTGTCAGCCATTGAAGTGTTGGGCAGCTGGATGTGAACAGCGCGTAGCGTTGCGCAGTTGGAGGTGAGCCGCCAGCAGTGGTGGATGTGGGGAGAGAAATGGCGGAATTTTGAAATTTGTAAGACTGGATGTCATGAACTGCTGTATGTATTATGACTTTTGATGACTATTAAGGTAAATACATTGTTTGTTCTCTATTAAAATCTTTCATTTGCTAACTATGCGTATCAGTAGTTAGTGCCTTTCGTAGTTTGAATCTTTTATTTAGCTGGCAGTAGTGGCGCTCGCTGTATTGCAGTAGTTCGAGTAACGAAGATTTTTATGAGGTAAGTGATTTGTGAAAGGTATAGGTTAATGTTAGTCAGGGCCATTATTTTGTAGGGATTATTGAAAGTCAGATTGCGTTGCGCTAAAAATATTGTGTGTCACTTTAGTGAATGTTTGAGTACGTTCAGTTTTGCTCAGCTGTTTGAAAAACAAATAATGTAAGAGGTTTATCAGCACAGTAATTCTGAAATTGTTCTAAGGGGACGTTTCATATGTCGACCCTTAGCCGAGGATACCTCACTGGAACCTTCTGATTAATTTCTTGTAGTTTGTGTAATTAGTGTAGCTATTGTTTATTGCTAGCGCGTAATTGTAGAGAGAATTTCCTTTGTAGTTGTAGTTTTTCATTCTTGTACAGTAAAACAGTTGTGGCATGCATGTAGATTTGCACCAAGTATTTCGCAGCTGCGCTTGCAATTAACTAGATATTATTTTCAGTGCTATGTTAATGTGTTCCCCTATTTTTGCTCTTCAAATTGTGTTTTTCTGTGTTGTCGTGTGAAATATTGTGACAATAATGGCGTGTGAAAAACGTAATACTAGGCTCCAAAGTAAACTGAGAAATGACAGTGGAAACGAAAGCAGTGTGTTAGCGCCACCGTGTAATGAATTAAGTAATGTTCAACATAGTAATTTGGTAATTGTGCATTCCTAGACCGGCAAGGGAACTTGCTGTTCCAACAGGACAATGCAGGTCCGCATGTATCCCGGCCACCCAACGTGCTCTAGAAGGTGTAAGTCAACTACCCTGGCCAGCAAGATCTCCGGATCTGTCCCCCATTGAGCATGTTTGGGACTGGATGAAGCGTCGTCTCACGCGGTCTGCACGTCCAGCACGAACGCTGGTCCAACTGAGGCGCCAGGTGGAAATGGCATGGCAAACCGTTCCACAGGACTACATCCAGCATCTCTACGATCGTCTCCATGGGAGAATAGCAGCCTGCATTGCTGCGAAAGGTGGATATACACTGTACTAGTGCCGACATTGTGCATGCTCTGCTGCCTGTGTCTATGTGCCTGTGGTTCTGTCAGTGTGATCATGTGATGTATCTGACCCCAGGAATGTGTCAATAAAGTTTCCCCTTCCTGGGACAATGAATTCACGGTGTTCTTATTTCAATTTCCAGGAGTGTACAAGGTGCAATCTTTGGAAAAAGTGTAGATGTACGCCAACAAACCAATTTAGAATTCTTTTGCCAAAGCCACAGTATCTCTATGAACTTTCTTATTGTTCCATTATTGTCGACGGAAATTATATTGGGAGTAGACTTTTTGAATGAATACAAAGCAATCTTAAACTTTCACGATGCTGAAATAAGTTTAGAGAAGGAAGGTAAGTCAATAGCTTTGAAATTTGAAGATTGGCTCTCAAACCATGACGAGGAAATTAATCGGCTTTACCTTCTGTTAGACAACAGTTCATTTTCTACGGAACTAGACACTAACAATCACTCTGCAAGTACTGACAGGGATGATATCGACGGCATATTTGAAATTAATGAGTTAATTCAGAATAAAATTCAAACAATTGAGAATTGTAATGACACTGATAGGCAGGACCTTTTTGAGATTTTACAAGCACATTCCACAGTTTTTACTAACAAAACAGGAACAATCAAGGGATTTCAATACCAATTTCGTGTTCGTGAGCATACTAAATTTTGTGTTAGACCATACGTAATTCCAGCACATTATAGGGACCATGTTAGAACAGAAATACAATCTATGCTTGACGAGGGCATTATTGAGCCTGCAGTAAGCTCATACAACAATCCATTACATGTTGCTGAGAAGAAAAATGGATCGATCAGGCTTGTCCTAGATTCGAGACAAATCAATACTATCATTATTCCTGAAACAGACAGGCCGCAAACGTTGGAAGAACTACTTCAAAATTTTAATGGTGTAAAAGTGTTGTCTTCCATTGATCTCAGATCCAGCTTTTATCAGATCGAACTTCATCCAGAATGTAGAAAATACACAGCTCTCCTTTGTTTCGGCGTTTGTTATCAGTTTCGGAAACTTCCTTTTGGGTTGAACATTTCTTCAGCAGCCTTCATTCGCAGGCTAAATTCCATATTACCTGAGTTCTTAAAACGTCACATCACCTTATATGTGGACGATATTCTAATAGCAGAAGCTTCATGGGAACAACATAATCGCATCCTCAACAGTTTGTTACGTATTTTTGCAGAATCTGGAATTACAGTTAACTTGGAAAAGTCTGAATTCGGTAGGTCAAAGGTGAGGTTTTTGGGACATATTATTTCTTCTGAAGGCACTCAGCTGGATCCTGAGAAGTTAGAAGCAATCAGAGCCATTCCAGTTCCATCCACAAAAAAACAAGTCCGCAGTTTTCTAGGTCTCGTAAATTTTTACCGTCGTTTTCTGAATATGCAAATTCTTGTTACACCAAAACTTTGTTCTCTCACTGGAAAAAATACTATTTGGAACTGGGACGAACAAGCACAGTTGGAATTCAATTCTTTGAAAGAATCGCTACTTAACACGCCAATACTAGCTCATCCAGATCTGTCACAAGATTTCTGCATTAGCACGGATTCTTCTAAAGTCGGTCTTGGTGCCCATTTGTTTCAAGAAGCCATAGAAAAGGACACTACCATTCAGAAAACCATTGCTTTTGCTAGCCGAGTGCTAACAAAATCTAAAAAAAAATTATTCCGTTACTGAATTAGAAGCTTTAGCTATCGTTTGGGCATATAACAAATTCCGTTTGTTTCTTTCTGGTAAGCACGTAACAGTATACAGTGATCATCGTGCATTACAATTTCTTATGTCTTCAAAATTAAATCATGACAGGTTAAAACGTTGGGCATTGTTTCTGCAAGAATTCCACTTCACAGTAGTCTACATTCCCGGCAAGGAGAACATTGTTGCGGACGCACTGTCACGCGCACCGGCTGGGCTTGAGAAAAGTAACACAGAAGGCAACCTCGAGAAAAATTTCGGTATTCTTTACATTCAGAAAGTCGCCTTTGAAAACTTCATCACCACATCTTTAAAGGACATTGCTCATGAACAAGATAAAGATCCGATTTGGAAAGACATCAAGAGCAAATGGCATGAAAAGACACACACACAGATTCGGCATTATTATCTGGTTAGAAACAACATACTGTCCAAACGCTGCATTGTTGATGACAAGCTATGGGTACTTTGCATTCCTGACGATTTTGTTAATAAGCTCATTTGGTACATTCATTTCAGCTATGCACATTTTGGCCCACGAAAATGTTATCATATTCTTCGAACGACTTGATATTTTAACAATATGGAAAAGAGAATTCGAAGAGTCTTGTCTGTTTGTAAACTTTGTCAAAAGGCGAAACCATCTACTATCTCACATCGTGCTCCGTTGTTTCCTATCATTCCTTCTAAATTAAAAGAATTTGCTGCTGTTGATCTCTTGGGACCCCTTGTCAGAACATCGAATGGATTTTCGTACGTTCTAGTCGCTGTTGAACTTACTTCAAAATTTGTTTCTTTCACGCCATTACGTAAAGCCACTGGACGGTCTGTATCCAACGCCTTTGTTAAAAATTTCTTACGTGAAGTTGGCCACGTTGCTAAAGTCATTTCAGATAACAGACCGCAATTCAGATCTGCTGTTTGGTCACGCATGCTTCGGAATCATAAAATCAAACCTGCTTTTATTTCATTGAACTCACCACACTGTAAACCCTCCGAACGGATTATGAAAGAAATCAATAAGCTTTGCAGACTTTATTGACACAGAAAGCATCAGCATTGGGACAGATATTTACACTTATTTCAAAATGTGCTGAATGAAATGCCTCATGACTCCACTGCTTTACCACCTACTCTTGTACTGAAGAATGAAGAACCACCGAACAGAATCAGAGAGCTTGTACCTTTCCCGAATACACGTAAACTTCGACACAAAGACATAATTGATTTGGCTCTTAAAAATATAAAATCTGCAGCAGACAAAAGGAGAAAAACTACACGGTAAAGCAAATGCAAAGAAATTATGTATTGGTCAGAAAGTTCTCATTAAAGCTCATTCATTGTCACATAACAAGAAACACTTGAGTCACAATTTCTTTCTCGTTTACAATGGACCTTACAGAATCCGACGTATACCACATGATAATTGCGTTGAAGCTGAAACTCTGCATACTAGGAAGAGTAAAGGATTGCACCACATTTTACATGTAAAACCGTTTATTGAAAGATAATCTTCTTTTTAACTTAGTCTTTGCCACAAAACTTTCCACTTCACGTTACTAGTATGCTTTGTCAGCCTTGGAACCTGTTACCATGCAACAATGTTTGAAGTTAAATATCCAGTCAAGAACCAAGAGAATTTATTTAAACAGAAATTACGAATGCTTTGTTATTGTGAACAGACGACACAGTGTTATTGTGTGTGTGCATTCTTGCTTGTTAGTTGCACGATTGTGTAACGACTATAAGGCTCACATACTTAGAACATATACTGTTAATGAGATTTTAATGCAACATTTTGGTTTAGTTGAAAAGACATTCTTTATTTGAAGTACTTTCTGTGAGATTAAAGATGACTTAGTATTTGGTTTCTTTGACAGCTACACGATTATACCACGACGCTACTAATGAGTGACACAATTTATATTGTTGCTTTTGCACTGTATCTGTTTTATATCTGCAGTGTTTTTCTGTATTCTTCTGGAAAGGAAAAGATGTTTTAGTAGTAACTTTTGTGGTATAGCTACAATGAGACTGCCTTTTCCGTAGCACAACAATACGTTACAGCACAGTACTTTCTTCATCACGGCGATAAGCGTAATAAGTAAGATATCTATACGCAAAGCATTTCACTTTTGTTTATCGTGAGGTAAGTACATTGGCTTCTGCAGAACTTTGCTTACAGAGGACGATAACTACGACACTTCCACAGAATTATCTTACAGCAAGACACACATTTAGCGCTACAGGACATGCATTTGAGTGCTTAATTTTGTACTTAAACCATTTATTTTTCAAGATTTTTGAATTACAATGATACAAAGGTTTTCCGTGATACATATCATTCCATTGCTGTAATCTGTAACACCTGAGGGTATAATTACATTAATCCTCAGGGGGTACACGCTTACTTTTGTGTATCATGTGTTTGGCAAGCACAAGGAGCCCTAGCTAATATGGTATTTGCTTATACAACTTTACACATCGGTACCATATTTCTCTAACACATAAATTACACAGCTATCTGATCATTTAACTGAGAGAGACAAACTTTTTATTACATCAGTGACACATGTTTACGCAATTACAGAGTTGGATAACTTCACACTTATGAAATTGTATTTTGTCTGTACTTTGTGAACAGTTCATATTTTTTTGGACCCATTGTGATATTATGAGAGCTTTGAATGATATATTTGGTATGGGATCACGATTTTTAAAGTACGTTTGAGGTAGATGACACTATTGAAATGAGCAGAGAATTTTCTTTAGGTTTTGAAATTATTGCAGAAAGCTACGACGATTTTGAGATTTGACTGAGGTGTTATGTTGTTATTATTACGACGACGATGTGTATTATGCTGTTGAGGTATGTTTATGATCAATGAGATGATGCTATATGAGGAATTTGATTATGCTATGTATTTATTATGATGAAATATTGAAGAATGTCTACGAATATGTATATGTGTAATAAGGTAAGGAATAATGAATAGTGGTTAGGGACTCTGACTTGTGAAAAAGGATGTTGGAAACCAAGAATCGTATTTTAAGAGTTATGAAATGTGTGTAAATGCGCGAATGTATAACAATGCCGACGAAAACTTTTTGAACACTATTATATTTATAGGATTTTGTTTCTACACATTTGCAACACAAATTCTCGACCTGTGTAATTTCTTATATGAGACTGTCATTGTAATGCAAACTGCTGTCGTAAATATTTCCGTAAGAAAGTTAAGTGACCACCTGCACGTAATGCGTCGTGGGCACCCAGCTGTGCGACAGACGCCCGAAAAAAAAGCCAATAGTGTGTGCCTTTCAGATGTGCAGGTGGAGAAAAAAAAGGGGCCATTATCCTCGCTATTGACATTCCTTTGTAGAAAGCATCGCAAATACGACACGCTCATTACTTGGAAACATAATTTATCGTACTTTGTGCTACTTACTGAAATGCTTATGAATTGATGGGAAATATTCTTACATCTGCAAACCTGATTATGACAAGTGTCTTTCTACGAGAGTTGAAAGCTACTGATTTACGAAATGCCACATAGCTATTGAATGATGTTTTTATGCTTTGGTTTGCGTAATTGCTTATTTCATTTGATATCTGTTTTCCAGCTGTGTTGCAGCATTGGTTTTATAAAATAAACTTAAATGCATTTGCTAATGTGAACACTTTCTGTCAACAGATCTATTAAATAATTATTTTATGATCCACATTCTTCGGAAAAGGAGCTCTTGGAATGGAAAGAACAATAAGAAGGGACTAATAACAGTAACTGCATATATAATTTTCTTTTCGAGTACTTGGTAATTTTTTTGTAGAATTAGTTTTTGTGGTGCACCACTTTAATTACATAGACATTACGATGTGAATATAC
The DNA here is from genome assembly GCF_023864275.1 of Schistocerca cancellata. NCBI lineage: Eukaryota > Metazoa > Arthropoda > Insecta > Orthoptera > Acrididae > Schistocerca > Schistocerca cancellata. The sequence continues at coordinate 148,639,407 of NC_064631.1, read as the reverse complement.
TTTTCCCTTGTCTGCACTGTTGTCTTTAGTGTAATATTTTTTTTCTGCTTGAGCTATGTCATGTTTAGATATAAGTTATTTCATTTGCTGCTGCTGTTTGCCAGGCATAATGTTACTGAATTTGACTTTGTATTACATGGTTAAGCCAGTTTGCTACTGATTTATTTTTCTTGTTTGCTGCACAGTGCCTTATATTAGTTGTAATATTGCAATTGCTTTGTCAATTTGAATTTTTTGTCATTGATGTTTGTGTTAATTGTTTTGTGCTGCTGCATTGCCTCATCCCTTAGTTTAGCATCTGAGCTCAGTAGATTTAAGTTAGCTTAAGAGGGGGTAGACTATATAAGAAACTGACTATGATGAATTGGAAGAAATGCATTAAGAAGCTATAAGAAAATAGTTTGGCCAAAAAAGTAGTGCACAGTGGAGAAAAAGTATTTTGAAAGAGGATATGAACAAAAAATAGGGTTTAGGTAGGATTTTCTTGGAAATAAATGATGAGGTAAGATAATGGAAAATAAATATTGTGGTAAGAAACATGTGAACATATAAATACAGAAAGCATGCTTGGATTGGACTTTTTTGGTGGAAACAAATGTTGAAATAAGGCGAAAGATCTATGGAATGGAGTTTTGGGTTGGACTGCAGTACCAAATGTTACACTGAAAACAAATCCTGTCCTTTCCTTTTGTGTCATCCCTCTATATGTTTGTGTACCCTTGTGTATTTGTGTTTTTCATGTCTTTATGTGTTTAGCTGATGAGAGCTATGTTGTAGAATTTTTCTAATACTATGTTATTTACTTTGTAAAGATGTTTAGACATTATTTATTCTGTTTTGTTTTAATGCTCATGTGTGAAGTTGATGTTTCAATAATTATTCTGATCTTTTATGTATTTACTTACGTCATAATTCCTGTAACACTGATGTATATGTTAGTTCGATTCTTTTGTAAAGCCTGTACCACAAATGTTATCTGTATTGTTATGTTCTTTAATGATGTATTTTGTACCTTTGTTATAGTATTTTTATGTTATAAAATTGTAATTGACAGCAATTCATCAAATTAAGTAACTTGTAAGTTCCATTTCACTGCACACATTTCTGTTGGTCATAGTATATGGACAATATGTGAGAAGTAGGGACTGATAGTGTTTGCACGTGTGTTAATAATTCAGCAAAGGACTGGATAACAGCATTGCTGGTTCTAAGGACATGTCAAAAAAAATTTTGTGAGTGCACAAGTGGTGGTTTATGGACTTGCTATATTCTCTGCAAGACTCTTCAATGGTGATTGTGCACCCGCACAGTCACAACAGATGGCTGCTGGCTGTCTCTACAAGAACTACAGTGGGTCTACACCTTTGCTGACTCACCAATACCATTATTTCTACAAGGACTACAGTGGGTCTACACCTTTGCTGACTCCCCAATACCATTATTTCTTCAAGGACTGCAGTGGGTCTGCACCTCTGGTGGCCCACCAATACTGTAATCTCTACCAGGACTACAGTGGGTCTACTCTGTGATGACCTACCTACCAATCTTCTTCAAAACTTCGAATGACTCTGCTGTGGGTTTGTTCTGTTGTGGCCCATTACCTGTCAGCATGTCAAGAGTCAGCACTGTCTTTCCGTAGGAAGGACAACACTCCTTCTTCAAGACTGCATGGAAATCCACTACTTCTTCAAGACTGCATGGAAATCCACTACTTCCGTGTGCATTTTCTTTTACTGCTCAGACTTTGAGAAAAACACTTTTACTGTGATGGGTGATCAGGACTATCTCTATGGACTGTGAGAAAATTTTAGCTTTTGACCAACATTGTATCAATAAGTGTGTGCATTTGATTTCTTTGTTATTGTAATTACGATTATGAAAAATTTTAACAAATATATATTGCCCAGTGCCCAAAACAATTTGTAAAATTTTTTGTGGGGAGCATGGGGGCTATGTAAGTAGGCTGTTTAGGTTCTTATATTGGTAACGCCGCCGCCACGTAGCGCTCTCTGTATGAAAATCACTGGCTGTGCTGTGTGCAGTCTGTGGCCAGTTTGCATTGTTGTCAGCCATTGTAGTGTTGGGCAGCTGGATGTGAACAGCGCGTAGCGTTGCGCAGTTGGAGGTGAGCCGCCAGCAGTGGTGGATGTGGGGAGAGAAATGGCGGAATTTTGAAATTTGTAAGACTGGATGTCATGAATTGCTGTATGTATTATGACTTTTGATGACTATTAATGTAAATACATTGTTTGTTCTCTATTAAAATCTTTCATTTGCTATGCGTATCAGTAGTTAGTGCCTTTCGTAGTTTGAATCTTTTATTTAGCTGGCAGTAGTGGCGCTCGCTGTATTGCAGTAGTTCGAGTAACGAAGATTTTTATGAGGTAAGTGATTTGTGAAAGGTATAGGTTAATGTTAGTCAGGGCCATTCTTTTGTAGGGATTATTGAAAGTCAGATTGCGTTGCGCTAAAAATATTGTGTGTCACTTTAGTGAATGTTTGAGTACGTTCAGTTTTGCTCAGTTGTTTGAAAAACAAATATTGTAAGAGGTTTATCAGCACAGTAATTCTGAAATTGTTCTAAGGGGACGTTTCAAAGGGAATGGGTGAAGTAGGCAAGCGATCGTTCACCCTCCAGCGCGGTACACATATTTCCGTCACCGCTGATTCCGCATTGCCGGCTCGCTGCCCGCGCGAGTCAGCTAGCAACGCAGAATGAACGTGGGTCTTTCTGTCTGCCGGGCAGCTGTTGTCATCAGACACCCTGCTGCGTCATCAGACACCGCGCTTCCGCGTCGCATTCGGGTCAGTAGGCTGCGAGGACACTGACCGCTTCTGCGTATGTATGTAACGAGTTTTTAATAAAAGTTAAAGTAAATTATTCGACCGTGTTCAAATGCTGATCACCAGCTCGCCCTAAGACCCTCACGCCCAGCCGCCATCATCCTGACCAGTCAAATACCTTATAAAATGGTGTCAGAAGTGGGATCCTCTGGAAATCCTTTCCTGGAGAGAGAAAAAAACCTCCAGTCTTCCAATAGGGTATAACGATGATTGGCATTGTTCGCGAAGTTCGTGTTTTGTATCCGTACGTGGAAGCAGCACAAGGCAGATACCATCCTCCGTCGGAGCCCATCTCTGCAGACGATGCAACGGAACGAGACCCAGCACTGAAGGTAGGACTGCAGCAGATACTGGCTTTGCTTGGCGTACATGCAAACGGCAATGATGGCAAATTTTTAAATAAATAGAGTGTCCGGGTTATTCAGTATAGCAGAGGCACAACAAGATTTGCAGACTGTTATAGCACAGTTACGAGAAGAAATTCAGCGATTGAAAGCAGATGCAGAAAGTAGTAGGGATGTGGGACAAGTGAATAGTAGCCTTCGGAATGTAGCCGATGAAAGCACAACAGATTCAGCAGTAGTTAAAAATTTTTCTTTGATCCCCACAGTCCCGGTCTATCGTGGGAGGTCTGGTGAGGATATTCACGCCTTTTTTAGGAAACTGGAAAACTCAGCAAGTTTAGGATCCTGGAGTGATTCAGATAAATTAATCGTGGCGAAATTGCGAATTCAAGATGATGCACTCGATTTTGTTACGTGTGATACCATGTGCACTCGAGCAGCTACCTATGACGTTTTTAAGCAGACACAAAGGGAAGAAGACAGCAAGATTTTACATGGAACAACTGCACAACATGCGTATATTGGACGGAGAATCTATTTAGCATTTTGCTGATCGCATTAGAAAAGTTAACGCTAATACGTGTGAGATCAGCGAGAACGATTCGCACAATAAGGAAAAATTGTTTGAAGAGGAGAAAGGGCATTAGATACGTTTTTGAATGGGTTACAGGGTGAAGTCGGTCGTGCAGTCAGATTGGCACGTTGTGAGACATTTGAAGGAGCCATACAGACGGCAGTTCGATTTGTGGAAGAGCTGCGGAGACCTCAAATGGACCGCAAACCGGATCGGCGTGTGTTCGAAGCTTATTCAGGAACCAGTTATCGTGGGAACGGGCAACAGGCGGCCAATACTCATGGGAAGAAGATTCGGTGTTTCGTTTGTGGAAGGGAAGGCCACATAGCGCGGAACTGTAGAGGAAGGAATGCAAGGAGTACGTTAAATGACAGAGGGGACGGGAGGGCCACCACTACTTCCGCCCCCAAGAAGCAATAGTTACTGCGAGCTCCACGAATGACAGTTCTGAAGGCCTGCTTGTTAACGCAATTTACCATGGACAGAATGTCCGTTTTCTAGTTGATACAGGGGCTCAAATTTCTCTAATGTGGTGCCATGTAGTTAAAGGGAGAAGCTGGAGGCAGCCGAGCTGTACCATTAAAGGGTTAAATGGCAACCAGGTACACAATTACGGAGAAGTTGTGATTAACTTCGTGATAGGCCAAGATGAATATGAGGCCGGAATGCAAGTGATAAGAAGTAGAGAGAAACGCTGCGAAAGTATACTAGGGTTGGATTCCCTGTCCGCTAACCACGCTCAGATCGATGTAGCAAAGAGAGAAATCTGATTTGGTCATAATGATTATGGCTGCAATGGGAACTCTAAGAGTCAGACTCAAAAGAATGTTAGTGACGCTGACGTAATGAGCAAACCGAGTAGCGGCAGAAGTATACCGTTCCGAGTCGACGTACATTTGACTGAAAGTGAGCGCATCCCCCCCGGGAACAGGGAAAACACTGTATATCGATGTGAAGATGCCGAAGTGCCGAGGAAGTAATTTGTTGTTAACAGAGCCATCAGTAAACGGTGATTTGCTAGCCCAGAAGCATTGTTATGTAGCAAGAACTGTCAGTGTTATTGAGGACGAACCAAATGGAAAACTGCGAGTTCCAGTGAACATTGCTAACATGAGTAATGCGGAAGCGGAATTACCACGCAGAACTACTGTGGCAACAGTATTGAACCTAGATCCACAAGACGTGATAGAAATCCCTACCGAGGAGAAAGATGTACAAGTAGCAACTTATGGTCCACCGAATGTCAATACAGGAGAGGCAACTGTAGAAGCACTTGGATCAATCGAACAAGAGCTGGTTACTAAATTAAACCATTTATAGCCGGAGGATCGGGAAATAATTTTACCAGTGGTACTTAGCTACTCGGATGTCTTCCGTGAGCGGGATAATCTTCCAGCAACTCCATTAGTTTAACATAGAATACATACGGGAGGAGCAGCACCCATCACTCAACGACCATACAGAATTGCTTATAGCCAACAAGCCTTAGACGACGAGATGATTAAAGAACAACTGGAAGCCGGGTTTATTGAACATAGAGAGCCGTCTGATCCAGCCTGGGCCTCCCCCATCGTGATCGTAAAAAGGAAATCGCCTACAGGAGAACAGAAGTACCGATTCTGTGTTGATTACCGGAAGCTGAATGCTGTGACGTTACCGGATATTCATCCGTTACCGGATCTTGTACACTCGTAGGATTATCTTGGTTCGTGCAAAATCTTTTCTGTTTGTGACCTAACCAGCGGGTACAATCAACTGACTGTACATCCAGACGATCGGGCTAAAACATCGTTTATTACGCCTACAGGTGTGTACAAGTATAACCGTCTTCCTTTCGGTCTATGGAATGCGCCGGCAACATTTCAACTTCTGATGGATACAGTCCTCAGAAGACTAACCCCCACACGATGTCTGGTTTACCTCGACAATGTTATTATCTTCAGTCAGGGCATGCAACAACATGCTGAAGGATTGACAGCTGTTTTTGAGAGACTATGCAGAGCAAATCTTTCCTTGCCTATGTCAAAGTGTCATTTTGCTGTACCTGAAGTGGAGTATTCGGGACACAGGATAACCGCAGAAGGAGTAAAACCTAATTTTAAATTGGTGGAAGCATGTAAAGGCTAGGAACCATCAGTCCTTTTTGCAGCAGGCTGCCCAACACGTTCGTGGAGCAGTCATACCTAAGTATTGCGTTGGAGACTTAGTCTATTTGAGCAACCCCATGTTGAAGAAGGGTCACGTTAAGAAATTTAAATTGCATTGGAAAGGGCCATATAAAGTCCTTGAAATTATCTCCCCAGTCACATTAAAAGTCCAATTGCCGTTTCGCTCTATCATAGTGCACGTGAACCGTGTGAAGCCATATTTGAGCAATCCAGCGCCGGAACCAGCTGATGAACCGGAAGAACGACCCCGAGGCAGACCCTGGAAGCAGCTGAGACATCCGCAGAGCACTCCTGACGGCAACCGGCTGGTGTGCCGTTGACGTCGAGATCCACAGTTCGATGCTGAGGAGCCAGGTCGCAGCTGAACATACCCCGGTGCGGCCCCGAGCTCTCCCGCGTCAAGGTATCTGCTAGGGCCGAGACAACGCTACGCGTGTACTAAGTGCGTATACGTCGTTTACAGCAGCGTGCAGTGTCTAATTGTGTATGTGCAGAAGTGGGAGTGTGTTATTCCGATAACAACCAACTGAGTCAGTGTTAACATTGTTCTTATTGCAGAAGACTAACTTCTTGCCTTCATTATGTTAAATTTAAGGACAATTTTTGCTTTGATCACTTGCTTTTATTTTAGGTTTTGTTTGTCTTTTAGAATCCTTCCACATCAATCTGGTGTTCTTTTCGAACCACAAACTAGTATGGTAGTAGCTAGTGGTAATTTTAAGATTATTTTGAAATATTACCTAAGTGAGGTGGAAGAGCAGTTTCAGAACATAAGTGAACTCATGAACCTTATTGAGGCAATTCCAGTCAACCATACGATATGGGATGCAGCACTGTCATGGTATCATAGTTGGGTTATGGCTAAAAACCAAGTCAAGGTAGCCTTTACCGCGTATAGAAGCGAAATTGATTGCTTTTTAAATCTTTTACCCCACAATAATCTTGTTAGACGTAAGCGGGCTTGGTTTGAGTTTGGTGGCAATATACTCAGAACTGTCTTCGGAACATTAACTAACAGGGACTTAGTTGACGTGAGTAACAAGTTAGAGCAGCTAGGGGAAGAAGTACATTCTAATGCTAAAGAACTCTCTGAACATTTAGTGATACTATGTGATATGCAGCAGACAATTACTAAAAATACCGTGTTCATTGGTAAGGTTGTTAAGCAGTTCATAGCTCATTTTAGAGATCTGTACAATGAGACTACAAGAGTCCAAAGAGAATTACGGAACAAAGTAAATATCTTGAATGCCCATGTAGAATTAAATACTTTGTTGTTTAGGATTACCGATAGTTTGTCAAATGCATGACTAGATGCTTCTAATCTGAGGCAGGCCATTGAAACTAGCTCAGCTAATCATTTGAGCAATGTTTTGCTGCATCCTAAAGATTTTTTGGCGTTGCTAATAGCTATGAAAAGGAAACTAACTAATCCTGTGTCTATGATGATACCTGTCAATATGCAAAATTTGTATTTCTACTACCAATTGAGTGATGTAGATGCAATCATGATGGACAATGAATTGGCTCTAACTGTCACCATTCCCTTAGCAGACTCCAGACATCACTTTGAAGTTCACCGCGTGTATACCTATGCAGTATTTTGGGCGCCCCTCCATACCTATGTTCAGTGTCATCTGCGGAAGTACTTTTTAATTAGTCAGATATTTCTTAGCTTTATCTCAGAACACTTTGCGCGAATGTGAGCAAACAAAAAAACTTGTTTGTCCTTCGAATATCATATTTTCGACAGTCGTGTATACAGCTGTGAGAGAGATCTTTTCATGAACGTTCAACCGCGGAACTACTGCCCAGGAACTTGAAAAGACTCACTCAACCCCCTCCTACAATGGTTCGCAGAAGGTATCATCTACTCTTTCAACTCAACAATTGACCTGACCTTCATGTGTAACAAGTCCTTCTCCCCCTTTACCCAAAAGATACGAGGTAGTGGTTTTGTGGTAGACATAGAAAACTGTGAGCTGTCAAATGACTTTTTCCATGTACCCCAAATATCCCAAGGCACCTTGTATGTAGAGGGCAAGTTATCTGTAACTCCAATTTCTACTGTATTCCACAATAATACTTACTTATTTGAGTCAATGAATTCATTCAACTTTACTTTAAGTGGGGCAGTCGAACTGTACAACCAATTAGTTCAATCCATAAGTACTAGTGGCAACGATTTGAATTTGATTCATGATTTTAACAGTATTAACCAGTATCAACAAGCTACTCAGAGTACCATTACTTTAAAGCTTTCCATTGGACTAACTACAACTTTTGCAATAATTTTGTTATTTTTGATCACCTTTGGTTTTTATGTATTAAAGCGGTCAAGGCCCTCTGCACCGGCTGAGCTCAAACGCATTACTGCCGGTGACATTTTAGTTGACTTGGCACCTATTGTGAATGAAGCCTAAGGTTATTAGAAGTTATTTGGTAGAGGATTGTTAATGAGCCACCAGGTAGCTCAGTTTTAATTGGGAGGGTGGTGTAAGGGAACGGGTGAAGTAGGCAAGCGAACGTTCACCCTCCAGCATGGAACACATATTTCCGTCACCACTGATTCCACATTGCCGGTTCGCTGCCTGCGCGAGTCAGCTAACAACGTGGAATAAAAGTGGGTTTAAGTGGTTATAAGTACTATCATACACTAGCAATGTTTTGTATAATATTTGTAGATGCCAGTAAGTACCTGTTTGTTCCTTGCATGTAGCTTATTTCATTCATTACAATCTTTGGTGTTGTAAATTATTCCCTCTTTCATGAGTCAATGTAATATTGACAGCACACCCTCTCCTTCACCCCCCCCCCACCCCCCAGCAAAAAATAAAACTCGTTTTCTTATTATGGTGTGAAGTTTTTGCCCAGTTATGAGATATGATAATGTTGATTTTTAATTTAGGATTAAATGTGTTTTCTTGAGAAAGCAATTTTAGAGAAATATTAAGAGACCATTAATGTATTGTAATTGATATTTACACTCCTGGAAATTGAAATAAGAACACCGTGAATTCATTGTCCCAGGAAGGGGAAACTTTATTGACACATTCCTGGGGTCAGATACATCACATGATCACACTGACAGAACCACAGGCACATAGACACAGGCAACAGAGCATGCACAATGTCGGCACTAGTACAGTGTACATCCACCTTTCGCAGCAATGCAGGCTGCTATTCTCCCATGGAGACGATCGTAGAGATGCTGGATGTAGTCCTGTGGAACGGCTTGCCATGGCATTTCCACCTGGCGCCTCAGTTGGACCAGCGTTCATGCTGGACGTGCAGACCACGTGAGACGACGCTTCATCCAGTCCCAAACATGCTCAATGGGGGACAGATCCGGAGATCTTGCTGGCCAGGGTAGTTGACTTACACCTTCTAGAGCACGTTGGGTGGCACGGGATACATGCGGACGTGCATTGTCCTGTTGGAACAGCAAGTTCCCTTGCCGGTCTAGGAATGGTAGAACGATGGGTTCGATGACGGTTTGGATGTACCGTGCACTATTCAGTGTCCCCTCGACGATCACCAGTGGTGTACGGCCAGTGTAGGAGATCGCTCCCCACACCATGATGCTGGGTGTTGGCCCTGTGTGCCTCGGTCGTATGCAGTCCTGATTGTGGCGCTCACCTGCACGGCGCCAAACACGCATACGACCATCATTGGCACCAAGGCAGAAGCGACTCTCATCGCTGAAGACGACACGTCTCCATTCGTCCCTCCATTCACGCCTGTCGCGACACCACTGGAGGCGGGCTGCACGATGTTGGGGCGTGAGCGGAAGACGGCCTAACGGTGTGCGGGACCGTAGCCCAGCTTCATGGAGACGGTTGCGAATGGTCCTCGCCGATACCCCAGGAGCAACAGTGTCCCTAATTTGCTGGGAAGTGGCGGTGTGGTCCCCTACAGCACTGCGTAGGATCCTACAGTCTTGGCGTGCATCCATGCGTCGCTGCGGTCCGGTCCCAGGTCGACGGGCACGTGCACCTTCCGCCGACCACTGGCGACAACATCGATGTACTGTGGAGACCTCACGCCCCACGTGTTGAGCAATTCGGCGGTACGTCCACTCGGCCTCCCGCATGCCCACTATACGCCCTCGCTCAAAGTCCGTCAACTGCACATACGGTTCACGTCCACGCTGTCGCGGCATGCTACCATTGTTAAAGACTGTGATGGAGCTCCGTATGCCACGGCAAACTGGCTGACACTGACGGCGGCGGTGCACAAATGCTGCGCAGCTAGCGCCATTCGACGGCCAACACCGCGGTTCCTGGTGTGTCCGCTGTGCCGTGCGTGTGATCATTGCTTGTACAGCCCTCTCGCAGTGTCCGGAGCAAGTATGGTGGGTCTGACACACCGGTGTCAATGTGTTCTTTTTTCCATTTCCAGGAGTGTATATATTCAGAGTTGCAAGCAGAACTCTGGACATTACAAAAGGCAGGACATGCCCCATGTGATCTTCATAGATGACAATGCATGTCCTGCAAGGTGCTGACATGCTGGCCACAAGTTTGATGTGTAGTTCTTGTGGTAGCGCTCTCCATACACCAGCACAGTTGACAATTGTAGGATGGTTGTTTGTGCATGTGGATATCCTGGAGTATGTCTCCTCAACAAACCTACCCACGCTAGATCGGAATTACAGCATGGGAGTACGCACAACGTCCAATTCCTAGAACTCTTGTACCTGAGCTATTCAATGCAGCCATACATTGTTATCTATAAAAATGAAGTCAGGGCTAAATGCACCCTTGAAGAGACAAAACCTCTGGAAGTAGTAGTGTCACAATTATGTTGACCTGTAAGTGTACTGAGTTCCAAGATTTGGAGGCAGTAAGCCCATGCAATTTTATAGTTCTCCATACCATACCAAATACACCACCAATATGATCATGTTCAACAAGGTTTCTGGGTGCATTACATATGGTCTCATGACAGCAGCACTAATGCACCCCAACAACATTCCACAACATAATAATTTTGGTGGTCTAGTTATTATGGTGTAGGGAGACACAGTGTTGCAAGGACATACTGCCTTCAGATCTTTGAACACAGTATACTGACTAGTCCACATCATTGTGACACTTTACTACTCCCTGATGTTTGGTTTTTCAGGAGCACATTTAGCCATGACTTCATTTTTAGGGATGACATGGGTGACTGCATCGAACTGTACTGGTGGAGGAGCTCATGGAATGCAAGGACATTTGGCGAATGGATTGGCCTACTCATTCCACTGACTTAAAACCCATGGAGCATGTTGGGGAGATGCACTGAATCATGGCCACACACACCAATAGCAATTCATCTGAAACTTCCTGGCAAATTAAAACGGTGTGCCGGACCGAGACTCGATCTCGGGACCTTTGCCTCTTGCGGGAAAGTGCTCTATCAACTGAGCTACCCAAGCACGACTCACGCGCCGTCCTCACAGCTTTAATTCCGCCAGTACCTCGTCTCCTACCTTCCAAACTTCACAGAAGCTCTCCTGCGAACCCTGCAGAACTAGCACTCCTGGAGGGAAAGGATATTGCGGAGACATGGCTTAGCCACAGCCTGGGGGATGTTTCTAGAATGAAAGTTTGGAAGGTAGGAGACGAGGTACTGGCGGAATTAAAGCTGTGAGGAAGGCGCGTGAGCCGTGCTTGGGTAGCTCAGTTGGTAGAGCACTTGCCTGCATAAAGCAAAGGTCCCGAGTTCAAGTCTCGCTCTGGCACACCGTTTTAATCTGCCAGGAAGTTTCATATCAGTGTACACTCCGCTGTAGAATGAAAATTTCATTCTAGAACCATTCATCTGTTATCAGCTGCACTGGTGGAGGAATGGAACACCCTGTCACAAAAACTCCTTACCAACCTTGTGACCAACTTCAGAGCATGTTGCAGAGCCTGCATTGCTATTCTTGGTGATTACACACCCTAATTAGAACGATGTCCTGCCTCTTGTAATGTCAAGGGGGCCATCATAAATCATGATGACTTCAGGGTAATTATTGTCTTTGAAAGAAAGCATAATTTCTGTTGATGTCGTAGCGTATTTCTTTCAGCTACCTTCTGTAATATAGTCAGACAGTTATTTCTGTGTATAGTTTCATTGATCTATGTTACTTAGCAGTGACAAATCATGCAAAAGTTAGTTTTGTCCTTAAATTTTTCAAGCCAGTGTAATATGAATGTATGGGCCTATGGATGCTTGCGGAATCCTGTTGTCGTTTACTTGGCATGAAACTAGTATGTGTTGTACAATATTTTCACTATCATGAGATCCCAAAGAGCATGGAGAGCGATGTTCCTGTTGCCATCTCTATGCTGTCAGTGATTTGTTGCTCTTACTGACCCACTGTTGTTATCAACCTGCTGCAGCTGCCAACCAGAAGATAGCCTCAAGACATTGTATTGCATCATAAATCAAGAGCAAGAGAGATGGCAGATGTCACTCTGTTGTCGGTTTTTTAAAGGCGACATTTTCTCAACAACCTGCAGGTGAATGCTCCCCTCACTCCAACAAAAACCAACTCAAAAGAAATTCCTGGCATTCTCTAAGAAAAACAGCTTGTATCAAAATTTTTATAAATTCAAAGTGCAGTATACCTATTATTCCAATGCTGATATGCTATTATTTGAACCACAGTTATGAAGTCACTCAATTATGAACACTTAATTAATGCTATGAAACATTAATGTTTTCTAGAACAAAAGATTATTTTATATTGGAATTGCTGTCTGCAACAAACTGTCGGTGATTAGGATTGTTAGAAACATTGTCAATGTTAAAAGTATCATCTTCACATTGTAATAACGCAGTTGGCAGAAGTAAGGCAGTGTCTCGTGTAGAAATAAAGCAATAATTGTATTTATGAAAAATTGAAATGAAGAAATCTAAAGTTTATACTGGACTGAGTCTACATTTCATCATTCTTGTTAAAATTAAATATTGTAATGTAACTGTTATTTGAACAATTCTTGGCACAATAAGTGTGATAAGTCTTCTAAAGAGTTTGAAAATCATTTTTTTTGTTCAATGATGTTGGTCAACTGTTTTGTTTGTGCTAAATAAACGTTATGCCCCTCCTTACTCCATTCAGATACAGATGAATAATCATCCTACAGGTAAAAATGAAAAGTGGTGCCTTGGTGATACTTGATTTGAGTGTTGTAGCAAACATGGGGAATAACGCTCCACTGATAACATGTGTCCAATGAAAACATTTTGCAACAAAGAACAGTGAATGGTGCTGGTCAGTCTTGATATTCTTTTAGCATATTGAAATATAAATCTAATAATGCCATCAAGTCCTAACAATTAAAAAGCCTCAGACATTTGTGAGGTGGAGGATACAGAAATTTGTAGCCAAAAACTTATAACCTATGTGCTTTTTCTTATGGAAGATAATGTATGAGAATCTCAATGTCGAGATCTCTGCCAACAATGTTTAGAGCAAATCATAACATCAGGGTTAGGTGAGAGAGCATTACAATATTTCTTTTGCAATCAGAGCTATGTACGAGTAGTGAGGACAGATTGCATTTGCATTAACTGGTGTCAGGTAATGTCCCCACCACACAGCCATATTGCAAAACCATACACTGAAATCTATAAAAACTTTTTTTTAAGTAGCAGGGGACTTTCAAAAGGACAATTTGACCATACGAGACATCAAATATGGCATGAGTTTCTTCTTTATGGTCTAAGAGAATACACATCACGATTTTGACATTTCGTAGAGGTTCATCGTTGCTTCTAAAGTAATGTGGCAGGATCCTCAGCCACTGAAAAACTGTGTGTCATCAATTTCTGACTTTTTGTATAGTATGTGATCTGTGATTAACAAGCTTTCCATTTCAACTGACAGAACAACTGTACATTGCATGGTCTTTCCTGTGGAGCCATGTGAACTCAACGAAACATAACACAACACGATTGATAACTTACGATTGCATGAAATCTTGCAGCTGCATACACCTTCGGACACAATTAAATCTTCATCAGGTTTGATGAATCTGCTATCGGGTAGTGTGTTCTACCGTATCTTCCTTCCCCGTCGGCGTTGTCGTTGTTACCGTGAGACACCGTTATACCAAGAGGAAAGGCGCGTCGATCTTAGATCATGAGATATGATGACCTTAAGCCATTGACAACACACAACGGTCACGGTAGCACCTGATTCCAGAATAGCTGCAGTAGCTAAGATCTACGAACTGCCCCCTGTTGACCAGGTCCCCAAAACTTAACTCGTAACGCGATCCCTTCAAAGCAAATTGTCATAACGATCGTCTATAAAGGCTTCGTACAACGAGAAGAAATGTTACGGTTGATGGAATAATAACAGATACGGCCAAACTGTCTTGTCTCTTCTACTTTATTTAACATAACTTCGTTCACAGTTTCATTTCGCATTCACCACTCATTCACCGAAACCCTTTGATGAACAGTTTTGGTTGCTTAACACCAACAGTCAATGATAATGATACAGCTTTCCTCCTTTTTATAAATTGAAGCCCGCTCTCCGTGATATAATAAGAAAAAAACCGGTCTCAATACCGCGTCCCTCGTGAGATGCAAATAGACTTATCCCGGAATTTACCGCCCTGTAGGTGTACTCAATGTAATGACCACACTTCGCTGTCCGCTATTTCGCGTAACTGAATGTCCATTTGTTAGTCTGATTATACATAGCTATTTAAAATTCGCCCCTATATTTTTCACAACGCACAATTAGCACTTCCTTACTTGTGTTTTTTTTTCTAAGAGTAAACGGAAAAAAAGACGCTGTATCATCGGCTTAGTCGACATAAAGCAAAACACCTTAATATGCCCAATTTCACCTCTTCTTATAGGATCGGCTACCTTACTCATTAATTTACTTCATATTATTTCCAATAACACTAAACAGGTATCGCAGTTATATTTTAATTGTATTCAAAAGCATGTTACTACTATTACGACAAACCAAATCGTCACAAATCGCGCGGCGTGCGTTTTTAATGGTAACTTTACGCTAGTCAATTAAATCGCGCGGCGTGCGTTTTTAATGATAACTTTACGCTATTCAATTTCCGTTACAGCTATCTTGACTCGTAATGTTACACGGCCCCCCAGACTGTGATGTCTTGAAGAGGATTCCAGACAGAACAGGCTTCTTTTTTTTTTTTTGTACAGTGACAGGAGAGGGTATTTGTTTCGGCGAATACACTCACTCTCAGATTCACTCAACGAGTCAGTACATACATTCTACAATATTTAAGTTGAGTTAATGGGCTTAGACAAAATGCCCTTAACTAAATTCCACATTTGTTTGTAGGTTGTCTTAAAAACACTTCGCACTAATCACTTCAGATTCACACCACATTTTTTTTCTTGGATGAAGCCCTCAGTTCTTCAACCGACTGTGCAAGGCAGGGATCACAGCCGGGTTCGATGATTGGCATCCTAGGCCAAAACCCTTATTAGGCCACTTGTTTAACCAGAGAGGATTTTGTCCTTTTCTTTTCTTCTTAATTCCACTTTTAAATCATCCATCCTCGCTGTTCGGTGAGAGGATAAATCGTATTTCAGCGTCGACATTGTTGCTGATACAAAGAAGGTATCTCATGGAAATCGTTGGTACATTCTTTAATTTTCTTTGTAAGTTAGTATAAGTACGTATTTATCCACTGAGTGTAATCTTGGTATCATTCAGTGTTTCTTGAATCTATATTTTGCTCATTATTGATAATACTTCTTCAGGTCTATGTGAGGGAACAAGCCTTTAATTACATCAGTATCACAATCTGCCAGGAGGTAGCTCCCTTCATGAGGTATTTTCATTATTTTGTATGGACCTGTATATAAATATTGCCATTTCTTATTCAGTCTTTTCCTGGTTGATGCTTTTGGGTCATTTCTCAATAAAATTTCTTCCCCTACATCATATGTGACTACTTTCTCTACATTTTTATCAAAACAGGTTTTTCTCAATTGTGCTTGATGCTTCAGGTTTTCGTAGGCCTTCTTCACCATATCTTCTTTCTTGGTAATCTTTTGTTCTATCGCAAGTAATTTCTTCATCCATTCTGGCACAATACTTTCACCAAATACTATTTGGTTAGGTGAATAACCTGTCGATAAGTGTGGTAACTCATTATACACTTTCTCAAATTCATAAATCCAATCGATCCATTTATAATGTTGTTTGGGTATGTACGTCCGTAAAAATCGGTTCAACTCTCGGAAGATTCTCTCAACCGGATTTCCACAAGGGTAAAATCTTGAGATGTAAATGTGCTGGATTCCTTGTTCTTTCATAGTGTCTCTCCATACTTTGCTTGTATAATAAGCAGCGTTGTCTGTCAAGACCATTATAGGTTTGCCAAGCTCAGTTATATAGTTGTTGATAAATTTGCGTAACATGGGTCGAACGTGGAGATTTTTCAAAGGATATAATTTCACATATTTTGAAAAGAGATCATAGAAAGCCAATACATATTTGAACCGTCCACATGTCATGGGACATGGTCCACAGACATCACATGACACCAACATTAAAGGTTGTTGTGGGATGATAGGATATAATTCTATCTTCCGACAATAGTTTATGGGTTTCGCCTTCTGACATATTTTGCACTTGTTAAGAATATTTGTAGCTATACGTCCCAAATTTGGATGATAGCAGTATTGTGCTATTTTGGCTGTACATTTAGCGGCACCAAAATGACCCCAATTCAAGTGAGTGTACCATATTAGTGATTCTAAATATTTATTTGGAACACAAACTTTCCAAACATCTTCTTCATCTTTCTTTCGATACAATATTCCGGATTTTAATTGATACTGTTCTTGAGAGTGACTTAGCGTTTTGCTTTCAACAGCATGCCTAATGGCTTTCCACAACTTATCATCTTCTTGCAGTTGTGGAAGACTTCGACATAGCTGTGAAATCTGCCTCTCACAATATTGCCTTGATAAATTCATGACTTTAAAGTCAATAGTCCGTTCTTCACACTCGTCGTCATTCTTTCATTTCGGTAGTCTTGATGATGTTGTCTTTCCCTCTGATGTATTTGAGCGTAATATCATATTCTTGCAGTAGCAAGGCCCACCGGGTTAAACGAGAATGGAATATCCTTCCTGTTAAAATAAACGATAAAGCTTTGTGGTCACAGAATACAATAATCTTCTTTCCATATACAAAATAGCGAAACTTTCTAAGGGACCAGACCACGGCCAGTACTTCCAATTCAGTAGTACAATATGCGCGTTCACAGCTAGAGAGTGTACTGCTGGCAAACCCAATTATTTTGATGGTACTGATATCTTCTGGATTGTCCATCTGGAAAAGAGTGGCACCCAATCCTGTTTCAGAAGCATCCGCAGCAATATAAAAATCTTGATCAAGTCTCGGATGATGTAACAGTGGAGCATTAGTCAAAGCATTGCGGATGTTATCAAAAGCTTGCGTGAATTCGGAATTCCACTCCCACATGACATTTTTTCTTAACAGCCGTAACAAACAGTCTTGGCTTCCTAACTGATTGGGTAAAAATCGTCGAAAAAATGAAACTAAGCCGATAAATGACTTTAATTCCATCCTATTTTTTGGATAAGCACATCTGTTAATCGCATCCATCTTTTTAGGATTTGGTTTTATCTCTTCAGGAGTGATTATATGTCCAAGAAATTTCAATTGGTTATGAGCAAACTTGGATGTGCTCAAATTTACAGTAACTCCGTATTCCAAAAATTTCGCAAAAACTCTTCTTAATAAGTCCAAATGTTCTTCCCAAGTTTCAGAAGCAATTAGCAAATCATCCACATATAACGTAACTTCATTCAAAAGGTCTCTGCCCAGTACGGTATCTAATGCCGATATGAAAACACCACCACTTATTTTCAACCCAAATGGCATGACGGTAAACTGGTAACTTCGGCCCAGAAAAATGAATGCAGTATATTTTCTAGATTCTTTCGATATTCTAGTTTGCCAATATGAACTACGCATATCCAAAGAAGTTAAGAAGTTGGCACCATAAAACTTTTGCACTAACTCTTCTAGGTTCTCCGGTCGCGTTTGTACAGGTATAATGATCTTATTGATCTCTCTGGCATCCAACACCAATCTGATGTCACCATTGGGTTTAATTACCGCCACAAGAGGGTTACAATATTCGGAATCTGAGGGCTCAATAATACCCCATTCTAACATTTTATTGATTTCCTTTCTGACTACTTCTTTCTTTGTCCATGGGATAGAATAGGAAGTATGACAAAAGGGTTATGTGCATACGTCTTTATATGGAATTCAAAGTCTTTTATTATACCCGGACATTTACTAAAAATCGACTGATATATTTCCAACAAGTAGTACAGTTCGTCCCTTTGGATAACAGATAAATATTCTGATTCTAACGCCTTTTCCTGCAATGACATTTTATCAATCATTTCTTCAGAACATTCAATAAGGCATATATCATACACATTTTCATCATCAATACTGACATATTTTAGCATTAGATTCATACACAACTGATTTGGAATTACTCGGCCCTTTCTCAGGGTGGCTGTCAAAACATTACCATTGGAATTAAATATACATTCACCTTTCTCTAAATTAATGATTGCACCGGTCTCACATAAAAAATCCAAACCCCAGATACATGGTACTGTCATTTTAGGAACAACCAGGAATGTACTTTCTATTTGAGCCCCCCGTATTGTAACGTCGACACGTACCTGTTTCACAACTTTTTGCATTTTTGTGCTGAACGCGCCAGACACGGTACATCCTGTGATAGGAAAAGTGGGCATTTTTACCCCTCGGCTTATCTGTTTTAAACAGTCCAGTGTCATGACACTAATAGTTGCTCCAGTATCAATTAATATTTCAACATCAACATTATTTATACTTGTTGGAATTATTGCCTGTAAAATGTGTCCACATTTATTAGAAACTTCAGATTTTTCTTCAATTAATTCATTCCTTATATCCTGATCATTATTGTACTTAATACTCTCAGTTCAAATTGATGCCTGCCTTCCTTCTCCTTTCCAGTCATCCTAGGAAGGCATTTGGTGACTGGTATTAGTTTAATCTATATCGTTGAGTCATTGGTGGGGGTTCATGAACTTCCACAATCCGTACAGTATGATCCGAGTTATGGTATTCACCCCGTCGCACATTGGAGGCTCCTTCGCCCATTGGTATAACTCCTTGTGCTGGATGAGGATTCGAGACATTTGTTCCATCCTGCCGATGAACATTATGCTTCGAATTATCTTCCCAAGGTCGAATACAATTGGGATCATCACTTGGGTACCTGTTACTCTTATTAATATCACTACTATGCACATTCGCGTCACCATATCGAGGTTTACCTCTAGCACAGTAAGTATATTTTCTATATTTATTATAATCATTGTTTCTATTGCAACCATAGGATGAAGATTGTCCACGCTCCTGTGATGCGGGTTTAACCTGGTTTTCGGTATTATTATTATCATACGTTAAATTATTATTATTATTATAATTATTCGTATTACTATGAGTGTGAGTCGACATTTGATTACCACTCATTTGTCTTGCGTCTTCCATAATCATATCTATAGAGTCAATCACCGACAAGAACTGTTCTACATCGTGGTCAGGAACATTTATTAACTTTTCACGTATATTTATGGGCAACCTTTCCTTCAAAATTCTGATCACTTCCTTGTGAGAAATTGGATCACTCCAATAACGTGTCTTATTTATGTACTTTTCAAAATATTGCCTTAAAGTACTCCTTTTACTGTTAAAATACTCAGGTTGGTAAACCTCTTTTCTTAATTTCTCTTGTTTACTCGACGACCAGTATTTAGCCAAAAAAAGTTGTTCAAACTCAGCGCAAGTATGGCAACTTTCACTTACTTCGGCGGCCCATAATGCGGCTTCTCCGGTAATTTTGGATACTATAAATTGAAGTCGGTCGTGTTCTGACCAGCTACATGGAAATATTCTTTTAAAATTATTGATAAAGATTTTCGGATGCAGGTTGTTCTTTTCAGTGGGGAATGTTGGGAATTGTCTACTTTTAAAAATGCTGTCTCCACCTTTAAAGAAAACAAATATCCTCGCTTTCCAAAAGAATCATCATCTTTACCAACCGAATCATCAACTTCCCAATGCAAATTTTCACCACAATTGTACTTCGTATTTTCACATGTTCGGTTGTTTTTCGACCTATTCTCCTAACGTTCGTCCTCTGTCAACAAATTTTGTGATGACTTTCGTTCTAACCCCGCCAATTTATGATTGGTTTCCTTTTGCCATTTAGGTAACTCATCAACTATTTTCTCTTTTATTTTCTGAATTTCGCTAGTGAAGAGCTTAATTAATTCATCATTTCTACTTAGGTGCTCATTGATATTTTCATTTGGCTGGGATCCAATAGTAGTCTTAACCTTGTCTACAATTTCATTTCCTTTTATTTCTATCCATTCAGATAGATCTTCGTTTGATCTACTAAATACTTGTCAATCCCCTTACGAGCATCGGACTCAAACTCGTCTATTTGTTTCGAAAGCTCTTCTATCTGTGCGCTAGCATTGAAACAGCTGCTTTCACACTTAACCATCCTATTGGACAGGCCATCATAACTCTTCGAAACTACCTCATATTTCTTTTCTACGTCATGAAGTTTTCCCATTAAATTATTATATTGCCTTTCTAAGGTGTTAGAAAACTCTACATCTAGTTCTCCAAATTTCGCATTTAATTGAGTCTCCCAGTCCGCCTTTAATTCTTTCTTAGTATTTTCCAGTTTATAATCAAAGGTTGTCAGTTTGCTTTCCAAAGAATCCATTTTAACTTCTAATGAACCAAATTTGGCCTCAAATTTTTCGTTTAACTTTTGATTGTCCTCTTTTAATTGCTTATTATCTTTTTCTAGTGAACCAATTCTTCCATTCATTACACCCATTTGAGTATTTATTGATACCAGCATATCAAACATTTTTTGATTAATATTTCCATTTTGAGGATCAACTTGCTGATCTACTTCCGAAACCTCAAGATCTTTATGTTCTCCCATGCTGCTTACCTTACTTATCATTGTATTTGAATCTCCTAACGGCTCTAAATCAATAACTGTATTATTATCTGTACATGTCTCCAGTCCCAGATTGAGCTCATGGGATGCATCATCCATATCCTCTTCACTTTCCTCTCTCTCTCTACTCATTACTCTACTCAACTGCACATTATCATGTATTCTTTTCGTTCGTTTTGACATGATTATTCACTACCAAGACATACACTTATTTTCACTATGTATTTATATATATTTATCTACCGAAATTACAAGTCTCAACTTCTTTTTTTTATAATTATACAGTTACTTTAATCATACCTGGTAGTATCGCTCACTTTTAGCGATTATTGAAGAATACCTCTGTCATCGGACAGACTCACTGGCTGCTACAATATTTTCCAACTCTAGGGTTCGTGAATCCGGATGACACTCGACTCGATGCAGCAATCCTCCTCGATCGAGCCGCACGTTGTGGCGCCACTTCTACCGTATCTTACTTCGCCGTCGGCGTTGTCGTTGTTACCGTGAGACACCGTTATACCAAGAGGAAAGGCGCGTCGATCTTAGAGCATGAGATATGATGACCTTAAGCCATTGACAACACACAACGGTCACGGTAGCACCTGATTCCAGAATAGCTGCAGTAGCTAAGATCTATGAACTGTCCCCTGTTGACCAGGTCCCCAAAACTTAACTCGTAACGAGATCCCTTCAAAGCAAATTGTCATAACGATCGTCTATAAAGGCTTCGTACAACGAGAAGAAATGTTACGGTTGACGGAATAATAACAGATACGACCAAACTGTCTTGTCTCTTCTGCTTTATTTAACATAACTTCGTTCACAGTTTCATTTCGCATTCACCACTCATTCACCGAAACCCTTTGATGAACAGTTTTGGTTGCTTAACACCAACAGTCAATGATAATGATACAGCTTTCCTCCTTTTTATAAATTGAAGCCCGCTCTCCGTGATATAATAAGAAAAAAACCGGTCTCAATACCGCGTCCCTCGTGAGATGCGAATAGACTTATCTCGGAATTTACCGCCCTGTAGGTGTACTCAATTTAATGACCACACTTCGCTGTCCGCTATTTCGCGTAACTGAATGTCCATTTGTTAGTCTGATTATATACTGTAGCTATTTAAAATTCGCCCCTATATTTTTCACAACGCACAATTAGCACTTCCTTACTTGTGTTTTTTTTTCTAAGGGTAAACGGAAAAAAAGACGCCGTATCATCGGCTTAGTCGACATAAAGCAAAACACCTTAATATGCCCAATTTCACCTCTTCTTATAGGATCGGCTACCTTACTCATTAATTTACTACATATTATTTCCAATAACACTAAACAGGTATCGCCATTATATTTTAATTGTATTCAAAAGCATGTTACTACTATTATGACCAACCAAATCGTCATAAATCGCGCGGCGTGCGTTTTTAATGATAACTTTACGCTATTCAATTTCCGTTACAGCTATCTTGACTCGTAATGTTACAGTGTCACTACTAACAGAAAATACTGTAACCTGAAGTGCAGGGTGTACAAAAAGGAATGATCCAATTTTTAAAAAATGTTATGTGCGTGAACATAATACTGTTGGAAAGAGCAAATTCTGGAGTTTTACACAGTTCACACTAGGTAGCAGCAGAGTGTGTCCACTTCAGTTGTAGTAAAAATGGTGTTGAGCCAACAGAAAGCATTTTGTGTTCTATATTTTGGGCAGTAAAGGTCAGTGATAACTGTTCAGCATGACTTCTGTATTAGGAATGGTATGGTTCTTCCTAAAGCATAGAACATTAAACGATGACATGAATAATTCCAAGAAACAGGTCGTTTGTGTAAAGGCAAATCGCCAGGCTGTCCCTGAATGTCTGATACAAGGCATCAAACGCATCCACCACAGTGTCACAAAGATTCTGCAGAAAGCCATTTGTCATGCAGGTCGACAGCTCAACATGCCCCCGATGTCCATGTGGCGTGCATTGCGTCGACGTTTACACATGAAACGATACAAAATGCAGCCATTGCAAACTCTTCATGAACGTGACAAATAACAATGTGTTGGAGTTCAGTAATTTGGTTCCTGGCAAGATGGAGGATGACAGTTTTCTTCCACGCTTAGTGTTTAGTGATGAGGCAACATTACACTTAAATGGAAAGGAGAACCGTCATAATGTGAGAATATGGGGTACAGAACAAGCACACCATGAGAGGAACCCTCCAAAATTTAATATGTTTTGTGCAGTTTCACAGGAAAAGGTGTATGGACCATTTTTCTTTGCCGAGTACTCTGTTACAGGAAGCACATATCTCGATATGCTTGAGAACTCTCTTTTCCCACAATTGGAGGCTGATTCGAATGATTTCATTTACCAACAGGATGGGGCACCGCCACTCTGGCATCTGGAAGTTCAGGAATTTTTAAATCAAAGGATTACGGAACGATGGATTGGTCACACTGGACCAAATGATTCAGCCTTAAAATACTGTCTTCCAAGATCACCGGACTTGGCTATATGCAATTATTTCTGGAGGGGGTTATAAAAGACTTTGTTTATGTGCCTCCATTACCAATAGCAATGAATGACCTGAGACATTGCATAACAGCAGCTGTGGAAGCTGTAGCTGAAGACATGCACACTGCAGTTTGGAAACCATATGAATACCGCATTGACATATGCTGTGCATCTCAAGAAGGGCATATTGAACACCTATGAAAAGGTTTGAAAAACACTTTTTGAGTTTCCCATTCATTACAAAATAAAACCCATTGTTTACATTTGTTAGTTTCGGAAATATAGATGTGCCAAATCGGATGATTCTTTCTGGTACACACCATACTTGAAAGCAGTCATCAGCCCTGTGTCTCCTTCACCTGCACTAGCCACCAACACATCATTATTCTTCTACCCACATATGACAGTTCTTAGTTCTTAGCCTGTTACCTAATTGTGCAATCAATTACCAATAACAAGAACGTAACAACAAAAACAAAAACTGAATAGAGGCAATTACTCATCTGTGGATAGCTGATTTTTAGTGCACAGGTACACATAAAAAAGATCTGATGTCTCAAGTTTTGGGCTATAGATACTTTTGTAGCATGAAGATTCTAGATGAGATTTACACAAGTACACCTAGACTGAAACATGATGGTATGTGATTTGTGTGCAGAAATCAGGAACATGGTCACAGGCTCTGAGAAGGCAGCACAGGAATATTGACTGAAAATATCTCTGCCCCATTAATCTTTCATGTTTCTTTCCAACTTCAAAGTAGATGACTGAGGGTGTAGTGCGTAAAAGACAGTAATCAACACACTTCAGATGATTCAGGCTGTTCTAAAGAAGATAACATGACTCAGCACAGCTAAGTTATCCGATCCAGAATGGCTGTCTGTAGAAGAATGATTAGAGATCTATTGATCATACTTTGTGACATATAATTAACACAGTCACTGCTTAGTGACTGCTGCCTTCACTTAGTTGCAAACTACTGGACAGGGTTAGGCCAAAAGCGCAAAACTCCCTAATCTAACCTCTGAAAATCCTCAACTGTTATCCTTTGCACACTATAACCAAGTTTAGAGGTTCTAACGTTCTGACGACTTAAAGCATGAAAGTAGACATACAAACTTCACACTTATTTATGAGATGACTTACTTGGGATTTGCAGCCACTCTTCTTTACTGGGTAGCCAGCTGCTGGAAACTCTCTGGGCTTCTTCTCCGTCGAATACCGGTAGGTACAGGAACTTCCAAGCCTCTCTCTACTTATAAAATGAGTAGGCATACAAACTTTCCTTTTCGTCAGTTAATTATGTATTTTACTTTCATGTACAAAATACTTCACACTTTCATTATACATATGTAACTTTCTGTAAGATCTTGTACCATTGAACATTAGAAACAAATTGTTTTATATTCAAAAGAATGTCTTCTTAGACACGATGACTTTCAGGAAAAAGTGTCTGAAAATTCGTCTTGCCTCTAACAAGGCTGATTCAAGAGTCAACAATAGTACTTTCTTACAACTCTTCTTGTTATGATTAACAATAGTCAATGACACCATAAGCACAGATGGGCATAAAAACTCCATGATTCTTCCTCTAAAACATCTATGGATAGCCCAACAATTACTTGTCAGTGCCGTTCGACCAACGCGTTTACTTTCTTCCCGCGACTGATTTTAAACCTGCACACACACAAACGTGATGCACAGTAGGTTGGATTTTACCATCCCACACTAGTATCTAGAATACCGTGTGTTTAAGACAGTAGAAGGCTGAGTGGTTCTAGAATTTATACAGAAATTCTCGAGTAGTACATATCCACCCCCCTCCCCCCACCAGATCGAACACGCGATATTTTATACATAATCATTATGCAAGTAATATCATTCATAATAACATTCTATATCTTAACAATATACATTTTTATATAGGTTTATATACATATCTTTCATTTACATAACAACAATCGTTGTCTTATAGATTCTCTATTCTTCTCTTTTACTCATGGTTTTAGTCAGTTTTACTAATATTTAGGAATTGTGAGAACTTTTTCTCTTTTCTTTATTTTCTTTTTCAATAGAAAACTTCAGATTTTTATGACACATGAGTAATCTATTTTCTGTTCTTATCTTTTTGTACTACCTTTTTCCTAGTATGTACTATTTTCATTAGCTGCAGTTTAGAGGAAGTCTGGGCGAAATAAAAGAATAGAATAGAATAGAATCTTTATTTGCCTTTCAGTATGTTTTCCATACAATTGGCACCATCAATGTGTTATATACATTTTTTAAAAATTACAATAATTATTATTGTACATAATTGTGCCTGTGCAGGGCAAGCAGATACGCATGCTAAAGTAATATTGATAATACAATTATTCATTCACAATAGTAATAATAATTATAATAATAAATCATAACAGTTAAATATACAATAGTATCAAGATATATTTACCTTACATCTTAAGTATCCATGTAAACAGTCTTTATTGGTAGATTACTGTCACAAACAGATAGGTATAAGAATGAAATTTTCACTCTACAGCGGAGTGTCCGCTGATATGAAACTTCCTGGAAGTTTAAAACTGTGGGCCAGACTGAGACTCGAACTCGGGACCTATGCCTTTCACGGGCAAGTGATCTACCAACTGAGCTACCCAAGCACGACTCATGCCCCGTCCTCACAGCTTTAATTCCGCCAGTACCTCCTTTCTTCCAGGAGTGCTAGTTCTGCAAGGTTCGCAGGAGAGCTTCTGTGAAGTTTGGATGGTAGGAGACGAGGTACTGGGGGAATTAAAGCTGTGAGGATGGCGCGTGAGTCGTGCTTGGGTAGCTCAGTTGGTAGAGCACTTGCCCACAAAAGGCAAAGGTACCGAGTTCGAGGCTCAGTCCGGCACACAGTTTTAATCTGCCAGGAAGTTTCAGATAGGTATAATTCATATGGCAGTTTTTTGTTTCATGTATCATATCTCTTTTGTGTCACTGTTTAGAAACTCATCAAGCGAGTAATGTGGCGTACATTTGAGCCACACTTCTATTGTTTGCTTAAAGTTATTCATCGGTAGTTCGCTCACAGCCTTTGGGAGTTTGTTATAAAATTTCAAGCTAAGGTGTTTATGGCTCTTTTGTGTTAATGTCAGCCTTGTGTATGGTAGGTCTATGTTACTATTCGAGAATGAGATCTTCACTCTGCAGTGGAGTGTGCGCTGATATGAAACTTCCTGGCAGATTAAAACTGTGTGCCCGACCGAGACTCGAACTCGGGACCTGGCAGATTAAAACTGTGTGTCCGACTGAGACTCGAACTCTGGACCTTTCATATCAGCGCACACTCCGCTGAAGAGTGAAAATCTCATTCTGGAAACATCCCCCAGGCTGTGGCTAAGCCATGTCCCCACAGTATCCTTTCCTTCAGGAGTGCTAGTTCTGCAAGGTTCGCAGGAGTGCTTCTGTAAAGTTTGGAAGGTAGGAGATGAGATACTGGCAGAAGTAGGGCTGTGAGGACCGGGCGTGAGTCGTGCTTCGGTAGCTCAGATGGGAGAGCACTTACCCGCGAAAGGGAAAAGTCCCGAGTTCGAGTCTCGGTCGGGCACACAGTTCTAATCTGCCAGGAAGTTTCATATCAGCGCACACTCCGCTGCAGAGTGAAAATCTCATTCTGGAAACAACCCCCAGGCTGTGGCTAAGCCATGTCTCCACAGTATCCTTTCTTTCAGGAGTGCTAGTTCTGCAAGGTTTGCAGGAGAGCTTCTGTAAAGTTTGGAAGGTAGGAGACGAGATACTGGCAGAAATAGGGCTGTGAGGTTCAGGCGTGAGTTGTGCTTCGGTGGCTCAGATGGTAGAGCACTTGCCCGCGAAAGGCAAAGGTCCCGAGTTCGAGTCTCAGTCGGGCACACAGTTTTAATCTGCCAAGAAGTTTCATATGTTACTATTATTTCGAGTGTTATGAACATGCACTTCAGATATTAAAATAAATTTCTTTACATTTATTACTGTCAAAATAATTGTAAATTTGGATGTGTATGCAGTTTTATATTATTTTTGATATAATGGGAACTATTGAGAAAGGTCTGTAATTGTTTGGCATTTTTATGTCACCTTTCTTATAGATTGGGAGGGTAACTGTCATTTTCAGACATTCAGGGAATATTCCTTCTTCAAGTATGCGATTCGTCAGATGTGTTAGTGGTATTAAGACTGCAGTGGCTATGTGTTTAACAATACTGTTACTAAGCCTGTAATAGTCCTCTTTATAGATTTGATAATGTGGCAGGAGGTGATTTTTGACCAAGAGAATTTCTTGGTTGCTGGTGCTAGTTGTTGAAGAAGGGTTACAGCAGCTGAAATATTATCAGAATTATTTTTACCAAAAGAAGAAGAAGAAGAAGAAGAATGAGAGCTGGCACAATTTGTAAAATATTCGTTAATGATGTTGCAATCTATAGGCACTGTGGCTTTCTGTTTGCTCATATTGATTTCACTTTTTATTATATTCCAAGCTGCTTGACAGGCATTTTTTGAGCCTGCAATATATTCATCATTTAGTTTAGATTTAGCTGATTTTATTTCATATTTGTACAACTTCTTAAGTGTCACATAGAGTTTCCTGGTTTCCTCATTTTATCACTATTTTTTTTAGTATAAGTAGCAGTGTCCTCATTTGCTTGAGCTATGGAGTGTACCACTTGTTAGAGTGATGAGTTTTTTTTCTGTTGTTAGGGGTGCATCTTTTTGTGATAAGTGGACAGTTTTCTTTTGACAATTATCTATTTCTGCAAAACATAATAGTGCTAATTGTTCATAGAATTTATATTTTCCAGAATAATTTCTATAAAATTTGTGACTTTTATCACAGTACTGTCACCTTCTCTTAGGATCAGCACATATTCTTGCTTGTGGGTTGACCTTATGAGAGCACTTCCTCTTTCCATTCTGGTAGGTACGCCCCTTTTTAAAACATCCATATTTTTTAGGCCACAGGTCGTCCTAGCTCCAAGTAGGTACATCTGCCTTTTATACTTAGTCAGTGCCAGGTACACCCCCTCTTATCCCTTCTGAGTAGACTTCACAGTTCATCACCCTAGTATACATATCTATGTATACCATAAGTAAGTACCTTCTGGTAAAGATATAAATCTATCTTAAACTTCACATTCATCCTTTAATACATCCTTTAGCCCTAGAGTCCTCCTTTACTTATCAACTTTTATACTTTCAATAGATATTTTATATATATATACACACACACATACACTACGTACATCCCACTATTCTTCAGTTCATCAGAGTTTTTACTGCACTGACGTTGCTCACGCCTTTTTCTTATTCATCCATTACTCATTACTGTTCTATAGTTGTTTGTTATGTTTGGGCACCTCTTCTTATGTATATTCGATGTAGAACAGTCATAGCTCCCTATATGTGTGCATATTTCCATATGTACACAACTATCCCCCTACAACACCTGGAGGTTCTCACATCGTGACAGGCTTTGTCTTATATAATTTAATGTTTGTTCAAAAGTGTATATTTGTGTATATGTGGATCTGTGTTCGTGTAGTCTGAAAATACGTCTTGCCTCTAACAAGGCTGATTCAAGAGTCCACAATAGTACTTTTTGACAACTGTTCTTGTTATGATTAACAATAGTCAATGACACAATAAGCACAGATGGGCATAAAAACTCCCTGGTTCTTCCTCTAAAACATCTATGGTTTTCCCAACAATTACTTGTCGGTGCCATTCAACCGCCACGCCTACTTTCTTCCTGCAACTGATTTTAAAGCTGCACAAACAAAAATGTGACGCACAGTAGGTAGGATTTTACCATACCACACTCGTATCTAGAATATCGTGTGTTCGAGATGGTAGAAGGCTGAGTGGTTCTAGAATTTATGCAGAAATTTTCGAATCACTACAAGATTCTGTTACTGATCAGATTTATAAAACAGTGAGAGGAATACACAACACTGAAATGCAATGACTGGGTGTACCAATGGTATCTACTGCTGCTGAAGAGTCTTATGAATTTAGCAAGGAAACATAGAACTACACAGATAACTCCAATGCTGCCCTTAGTGCTACATCAAATATCTGTAAATGTGTTGCTACATCAGAAGTAGCATGCAGACATGTATTCATTTTCAGCATTTAATGTAGAGTCGGCATATATTTTTATGTTTTTTGCAAATGTTCATATTTTTTTTTACTTTTGGGAATTAGGATCTTTTGATTTTGGTTTCACAGTTCATCAACAGTTTATATGATTTTTGCTTTATTTATTGAATTACATCGTTGTGGACCTATGTGGAAGAATCTATCAAATCTTTGTTTGATAAAAATGTTGAAATTTATGATGAAAGGTGTTTTAATCAGCTTTCAAATTTAAAAAGAAACAAAGGAGACTTATGATGGAAAATCAGGACCAAGCCAGTAGGAATGGTGCAATTATATTGAGTCTTCTGGTACTGGAGAACAGTTTAGTGAATTAATTATAATTGTGCATTTTTTCTATGATGTGGCAGCCCATAATGCTCGTGTTGAGAGATTGTTCTCCTTAATACAACCACAGTGGACAACGGTAAAACTTTATTTATGTCAACAAAAGGAACTTTTAAAGAAGATTCAGTCCAGTTAAAAATACACAAGGGATATGGGTTCAAAAGTAAATTAGGTGTGTATAATGTGTAGGCTACAACATTTTCAGTTTGTTTTCTTTATATCTAATATAGCCATATGATAATATCATAAAATTGAACTAACTATGTTTCATTTGGAAGTTGTACATGATCACCATTTTGCATTTGTCGTACTTCCTTATCTATTTAAAACAAAAAAACCTATTACTGATTACCTGGGCTATGCTACAGATAAGAGGTATGGTAATCACACTACTTTATTAAAATACACATTTTTAGAACAGGTATAGATGATATGACATCAGCAATCTTTGCCTTATTCTACCCTTTTATCGAGGTCCACACTAGAACAGTGCTAAAAGCATGGTAATCAATTCTGTCATGGGTGACCTCACTTTAGGGTTTCAGGCTATGATAACACTATCAGAAGTACCTAAAAGTCTTCAAGTGTAGCAGAAGTCATGCCTTCAATGAGCCCTGCAGCTTTCTACTTAACAAATGTTAGCTTCTCATTTATTTGTTTTAGAGATTTGTAAACTCATTTCAGTAATGAATAAGTAGTACACATGTTCAAGTAACGATAATTTATGTACTTATGATTTATATATTTTCCCTTTTGATTTTTTATATGTACTATTTTCTGTTTTTTTTCATTCTTCTGTTTGCATTTTTTTGAGTAATTGATTTCTTTATTAATCCATGTAACAATTTACATTGTGTGGATTTCGTCAGCAAAATCATATACAATATAATATACCTACAATTTATACACATAAAATTAGTATTTACACAAATTTTTGAGGTATCTTACATTAGTTTTATATCCTTATGTAATTTTCTTATAGTACTGTACAATTCTGGATTTCATATTACAATTATTTCCTCATATATTACAATGCAGGCTACTTTAATTACACTACATGTTTTAATTCAGATAGTCCGTTACTGCATAATAACTTTTATTTAATAAAATTTTTTAGTTTTGTTTTGAACTGTCCAATTGTGTCAATACCTTTTATATTTTGGGGTAATTTATTATATAATTTAACGGCATTGTACAACAAGCTCTGCTGAGTTTTAACTTTATTTTTCCTCTCTAGATGCAGATTGTATTGGTTTCTAGTTTCATGTGCGCAGCTCATGGTCTTGCGGCAGCGTTCTCGTTTCCCAAGCACGGGTTCCCGTGTTCGATTCCTGGCGGGGTCAGGGATTTTCCCTGCCTCGAGATGACTGGGTGTTGTTGTGTCGTCTTCATCATCATCATTCATCCCCATTTCGGTC
The DNA here is from genome assembly GCF_023864275.1 of Schistocerca cancellata. NCBI lineage: Eukaryota > Metazoa > Arthropoda > Insecta > Orthoptera > Acrididae > Schistocerca > Schistocerca cancellata. Next base: position 148,607,981 of record NC_064631.1, on the reverse strand, counting down.
GGAGAAACGCAATGGCAAACCACCTCCGCTAGGACCTTGCCTAGTAAGGCGGTTGCAGGTCTCCCGCATCGCTCCCCTATGCTCTGTAAAGAAGTATGGGACTCATCATTATCATCATCATCTAGTTTCATAGATGTGTACTAAAGAATTTTGTATATAGCAGTCAATATTTTTTTTTACATACATAATACTTTGAAAAATGTATTCACAGGGGACAGTTAGGATTTCCAGCTTTTGGAAATGTTCAAGGCAGTGAGCCCTACTGCCTCTTTTGGTTATTATACGAATTGCTCTTTTCTGTAATTTGAAAACTATTTGAATATTTCCTGTTGACTCCTCCAAAATATTATTCCATAGGTAATAACAGAGTGGACATAAGAAAAATATACAGATCTGACACATGTAGTATCACACACTGCAGACACTGCAGTCAGAATTCTAAGAGCATAGCATGCTGTAGCGATTCTGTTACTAAGTATTTTAATATGTTCTTCCCACTTTAACTGACTGCCAACATGCATACAAAGAAATTTTGTGTAGTCTACACATTCTACAGTTTCATTGTTTAACTTAAAGTTGTTATAGTGTGGTTTCTTTTTGTAGATATAAAGTCAACAGCATTTGTTTTTTTTTATTTAGTGTTAGTTTATTATTGGATTCCCACTCACATACATTGTTTAGTGTTTGTTCGGCTTTTTCTTTCAGTGCATCTGGTGATATGTCACTGATTAGAACACTTGAGTTATCTGCAAACAATATTGTTTGTCCATGCTTGATGCTCTATGGGAAGTCATTTATGTAAATGAGGAATAATATTGGGCCAAGGACACTACCCTGTGGGGCTCCTATATTTACATAATTTGGGTCTGAACTATACTTTACAATATAGTTTGAGCAACTTGAAATATGTGAGATTTCAGTTATGTGTCTTCTATTTTTTAGATATGACTGGAACCACTTTTTCACAAGTCCTCTTATTCCCAGTTCATCTAACTTATTTAACAATATGTTGTGGTCTACTGTATCAAACGCTTTAGTTAGATCAAGAAATATACCTGTTGTGTAGTTCCCTTTATCTAATGCTTCTAGAATGTGTTTTGTGAGGTGTCTTTCATAATAGTTTCTAATATTTTTGCAAAGCATGAAAGTAGAGAAAGTGGCCTATGATTTTCAATTTTTCCTGCATCACCTTTTTTGAAGAGAGGTAGTAATTTAGCATATTTTAAATAGTCTGGAAAGTTGCCCTGCTTGAAAGATTGATTTATAATATCAACTAAAGGTAGAAGTAGGCTCTTGATACAGTCCTTAATTATAAAAATGGGGACTTCATCCAGACCAGCTGAATTTTTTGTTTTCTAACTGCTTTATAGACTTCATCCTGTGCTGTAGGGAATAACACCATTGAGTGTGATACACCATTATTTGGCTTTTTGGCCTGAGGAGCTGTTAGAAAATTTTCCTGTAATTTTATTCCTATGCTACTAAAATACACTCCTGGAAATTGAAATAAGAACACCGTGAATTCATTGTCCCAGGAAGGGGAAACTTTATTGACACATTCCTGGGGTCAGATACATCACATGATCACACTGACAGAACCACAGGCACATAGACACAGGCAACAGAGCATGCACAATGTCGGCACTAGTACAGTGTATATCCACCTTTCGCAGCAATGCAGGCTGCTATTCTCCCATGGAGACGATCATAGAGATGCTGGATGTAGTCCTGTGGAACGGCTTGCCATGCCATTTCCACCTGGCGCCTCAGTTGGACCAGCGTTCGTGCTGGACGTGCAGACCGCGTGAGACGACGCTTCATCCAGTCCCAAACATGCTCAATGGGGGACAGATCCGGAGATCTTGCTGGCCAGGGTAGTTGACTTACACCTTCTAGAGCACGTTGGGTGGCACGGGATACATGCAGACGTGCATTGTCCTGTGGGAACAGCAAGTTCCCTTGCCGGTCTAGGAATGGTAGAACGATGGGTTCGATGACGGTTTGGATGTACCGTGCACTATTCAGTGTCCCCTCGACGATCACCAGTGGTGTACGGCCAGTGTAGGAGATCGCTCCCCACACCATGATGCCGGGTGTTGGCCCTGTGTGCCTCGGTCGTATGCAGTCCTGATTGTGGCGCTCACCTGCACGGCGCCAAACACGCATACGACCATCATTGGCACCAAGGCAGAAGCGACTCTCATCGCTGAAGACGACACGTCTCCATTCGTCCCTCCATTCACGCCTGTCACGACACCACTGGAGGCGGGCTGCACGATGTTGGGGTGTGAGCAGAAGACGGCCTAACGGTGTGCGGGACCGTAGCCCAGCTTCATGGAGACGGTTGCGAATGGTCCTCGCCGATACCCCAGGAGCAACAGTGTCCCTAATTTGCTGGGAAGTGGCGGTGCGGTCCCCTACGGCACTGCGTAGGATCCTACGGTCTTGGCGTGCATCCGTGCGTCGCTGCGGTCCGGTCCCAGGTCGACGGGCACGTGCACCTTCCGCCGACCACTGGCGACAACATCGATGTACTGTGGAGAACTCACGCGCCACGTGTTGAGCAATTCGGCGGCACGTCCACCCGGCCTCCCGCATGCCCACTATACGCCCTCGCTCAAAGTCCGTCAACTGCACATACGGTTCACGTCCATGCTGTCGCGGCATGCTACCATTGTTAAAGACTGCGATGGAGCTCCGTATGCCACGGCAAACTGGCTGACACTGACGGCGGCGGTGCACAAATGCTGCGCAGCTAGCGCCATTCGACGGCCAACACCGCGGTTCCTGGTGTGTCTGCTGTGCCGTGCGTGTGATCATTGCTTGTACAGCCCTCTCGCAGTGTCCGGAGCAAGTATGGTGGGTCTGACACACCGGTGTCAATGTGTTCTTTTTTCCATTTCCAGGAGTGTAGTGATTTATATAGTTTGCCAAATATATTGGGTCTTTTATTAGAGTCCCTTCGTTTTTGATTTTCAAGTTTGACAGATTCATTTTCCTGGTACCAGTTTCCTGCTTCACAATCTTCCATAGTGCCTTATTTTTGTTTTCAGCAGAGAGCACCAGTTTGGAGTTAAGAGCTCTGTTTGCTGCAAGCAATATTTTCCTATATGTTTTCCGATATCTTATATAATAGAGTGAGAAAGCGGGATTAGTTTGGCTGTGTTTTATGGAGCTCAGGTACTTTAGTGTTTCAGACGATTTTTTGATGCCTTTTGTGACCCACTTGTTTTTTTTCTGCTGTTGATAATGGACATAATACTTTAGGAAATGTTTCTTCAAAATTTAATTTAAATAATGTCATGAAATTTTTGAGTTTTTCATTTGCATCTACCTCTGAGTATACTGAGTCCCATGTTTGTCCTGCTATCTGTTTGGCAAACTCATATCTATTTCTTTTAGAAAAAATTCGTCTGTAAATATGCATTTTCTTTGTTTCTTCTGGAGCCACTTTTATATTAATGATTTGACCTGAGTGATCAGGTAATCCTAGCTCTGCTACCATCACCTAACAGTTCTCTTTGCCTAAATCTGTTAATACCTGATCAACAGCTGTCTTTGAGTATTTCTTTTAGGAAAGAACAAAAACACCATATCATGTGTTAATGAACGATTGTCAAGTGAGGGTCAGTTGGATTTGTGTGTACCACTATGCTCTGATTTAGTAACAGGTTTCTGTAGAAAAACACAACAGCATGGCAATACTTCTTTATATATTAGTAGTGACCTAGATATACAATATAGTGACATTAACATTGCTGATTACTGTATAGAAAGTGATTGAAGCAGCTGCAATGTTACTTCAAACACTAAAACTCATAATAGCATCAGCATACCATATTGAAGAGAATGACGGTGAATCATTTACACAGGTCTTAGGAAAACTGATTTTCCACTTCGAAAAATTAAGTAAATACAGAATATTAAACTTTGGGAATATAAATACTGATATAAGGATAAAGAAATCAAAACAGCTTTATTTACAGAATATTTTAAGATCACATGATCTATATTGCATTAACAGCAATCCAACAAGACATCTTGCCTTCATCAGCAATACTGAAAAATGTCTGTATGATTTAGGGTAGTTCAATACTTACTTCCTTTCAGGCAATGAAGGTATATGGTTAAAATTAAAAATTAATAAGCCTGTATCTGACTGTGTCAAAGCAAAGCATATTAGGCTATTGTATGATCAAAATATTGACAGCTATGCGATACAGTTGCAGATGATTAGATGGCATGACATCCTAATGGAAAGTGAGAACGTTCATTATGAATTTGCAGTTTTTATTAATGTACTCAAAGACTTTTTTAAGACCTGGTGCACGAAGGTTCTGGTAAGATACATGGCAATAGATTGAAAACATCCCTCTACATCCAAGTAGTTCACATCCACTCTACAAAGGCTTAGAACATTAGTTGTGAAAATATAAAAATTATGGTGCAGACAAAGCTAGTTACATTGGGTTAAAGTGCAAACAGAGAGCAGAAATCAGGCTAGCAAAGGCCGAAGCAAATGACAATTGCATTAGTAACTCCCACAACAAGTATAAAGGTGCTTGGAATGAACTGGGGAGAAGGAAGAATTGTAGAAGTAATGACTGTAATGTTAATATCACTCCAGATGAATTTAATGTCTATTTCGGGAAGGCTTCTGACGTAAGTTCCTCTATTGTAATGAGTCAAATAATAAATATGATCAGGACCTAAAGTATGTAATCTCTTTCCTATGACATTCTGAACACATTTCTTCTACATGTGGTTTCAAGAGGTTCATTTAAGTGATATAATTAAATCAATTTGCAAAATTAAGCAGCTCAAAAGCGGAAAATATATATGGTTTATCTGATTTGGTAATTTAAAAAAAGGAGACATAATAGCTTACCCGCTCTGTTTACTTGTAAATTGGATATTTACCAGTGGTACTTTCCTAGAATACTGAAGAATGAGTGGTCACACCACTACACAAAAAAGGAGACTTGTCGTGTTCAAGTAATTATCGCCCAGTTACTCTAATACCAATTGTATCACACGTAGTAGATGACAGCATGCAACTCAAAATCCATAAGCATCTATCTACCAGATATAGATCTATCATTTCATCTATTATAGATCATTTGTCTAATAAAATGCCATTAACTGCATACTATGTGTTGCTGACACCACCTCTGTCACAGCTGATGGCACCCTGGACACACTCAAGCAGAAAAGTGCAGAACAACTCGAAATACCCAGCATATAGTTCAAAGCAAATGAATTACAAATTAATCATTTTAAAACTGTAAATATTCTTTTCAGTCTATGTAACCATGACAACTGTAGCGCCTCAGTTAAGCTTCTTTGCATTCATCTTGATCCAAAATTAACTTGCGAAACTCACAATAACAATGTATGTAAAATTAGCTCAAGTCACCTATCTGCTAACTAAATGTAGGCCTCACAGTCACCTCACATATGCTGCGCTGAGATGGAGCAACTACTCTGGAGCAAAATGAATTTTAATTTGGCAGAAAAAGGCCATTAGATGCATTGCTGGAGGACATTTTAAGGAACTCAAAATACTGACACTTGCATCACTGTCCATTCTCGGCTGCATGGTGCATATCAAGGAAAACCTAGATAACCATAAACTATCAGAGCCTATGCATAACCATGATATACATCAGAGGCAAATGATGGACATCCAAGTTACTGCACTTAAAGAAACGCAAAATAGTTACATGCACATAGGGATACAATTATTTAATATCTTATCACCTACAGCACACAGTTTATCACTGAATGTCTTCAGAAGTATTATGCAAAGTTGGCTTGAACAAAATGCCTGCTATACAATATAAGAATTTAAAATATGTAATAAAAATGATCTAATCTACTGAAACTGCTGTGTGATGTGACCCCTATATTGCTTGAGCTATTCCAGAAATGTTATTGTGTCATACTGTTGTGTTTTATCTTCACTATGTATTTATACTTAATGATTAACATGTATCAAGCATATCTCATTTATATTGTCAAAATGTTTTTCTCAGCATGTGTAGTGATTTACACATACTGTTTCTCCTTCTGTCGATCTGCATGATGTATTTATATTTAATGATTACTAAATGTTCTAGTGTAAAACATATATGACTTATTATGTAGCTATTTAAAATGTATGTAACAATATAAAATTATGTAAAATTGCACCAATTAGATGGAAAATGGTCAAAGATGGATCAATAAATCAAATCAGATCATGGTTGTACTTTGGTTGAAATTGTGTAAGCAATAGATTGGTATTACTCATGTAAATACCTGGTAATTTCTAGCATTAGTATACATTTTCCTACCAGTTGTAACTAACTATCATTTCAAAACTTTTTTATCATTAGCTTTTTAGCATATTCATTGAAGCCACAGAGAGCACAGATTCAGAATTGCTTTGTGGGGATAAAAGAAGGCAACACACAAAGTTTCATGGTTTGCCAAACTTATACGATTTAGGCTCTTGCAAGTCCCAAACACTTTGTGTGGAATATTTCTTTCGTTTCTACAATCATTTACTGACACACAAATGTTTTGTAAATGTCAGAAGTTGATTTCGAGTCGATTCACGCTGAACGTTTTCAATGGCTGATAGTAGCTTGGTTCCCACTGGTTGACTACACTGTCAAGACTTATCTTTGGAACGGAATGTATTTTTGGTCGATGGAATAAGCATGTGGATCTATGCCGAGCACAAACATCAGTTGAAACCAGTGGACAGAGGAGTTCGCTATCTTGTGGAGTCTTAGAAGTCTGTTTCTCCGTTAAAGCTCTGTGTTAAACCTACCCTCATATCGTTAATTCGTTGACAGTCAGTTCTAGGTATGTGCTTTGAAACAATATACAGGGTGTATATAAAGTCTGGGAACACGTTCAGTTATTTATTGCACAAGAACTAAACATTGTACAGATGTCATACACATTGCATTTTGAAGAGACACTCTGAAAGTTTTTTTTTTTTTTTTTACAAACATCCGATATGTGAAACATGAGTGACCCGGCAGACGTTAATACGGTAATCGAATTCTTGGCATATCCATCCCTGCATGGCATCGTCGACTGTGGCAGTCGCTACATAACGTGGTAGAGGCAGTACATACACCAGATCTTTAATGTGCCCCTGCACAAAAGAGTCACACAGAGTGAGATCTGGTAATCAGGGAGGCCAATTCATGAAACAGCTGTCCCCTTCTGCACCACGGCTGATCCATTGATGCAGCAGCTTTGTGTTCTGGTACCCATGAATTTCACGATGAAAATAGGGGTGGAGCCCCATCCTACAGAAAGATGAACAGAGAGTCCGATTGCATTGGAGGCATCAGGCATTGCTGCAACATGTCCAAATAGGTATATCCAGTGATGGTGCTCTCGGCGAAGAAGAATGGCAAGTACAGTTTTCGACATGACAAGGCACAAAAAACATTTACCTTTGGGGAATCACGCTCAAATTCAATGCATGCGTGTGGATGCATTGTACCCCAGATTCGACAATTATGCCTATTCACTTTCCCATTAGTGTGAAAAGTGGCTTCGTCACTAAAAATTAAGCGATCAACAAAGCCACCCCCATCCTCATTCAATTTTTGCAACTGTGAACAAACTTGAAACGCTTGCCCTTGTCGTCCTCATTGAGCTTCTGCATAGCTCCTATTTGAATGGTTTCATAGACAGCTTGTGTCACAGGACTTTCCACACTGTCATTGGAGCCATTTCGAGCTCACGGGATACACGATGCACCGATTTCTTTGGATTCCTTATGAATGTCTCTCATACGCAGTCCACATTCATTTCAATCACAATTGTATGTCTGCTTCTCTTTGCTGGGCACAAGCAACCCATCGTAACGAATTTGTTGCGCCAGTGGTAAATGGCCTTCCTTGTTGGTGGCTTTTTACCGTACTTGGTTCTAAACATCCGTTGAACAGCTGTAGTACACTTGTTTTTGTCGAACTCCAAACGACAGAAATCTGGCTCCGCACCTGAACTCGCCATGTTTGCGACTAGCACTGGCTATCGGCAAATTACCAAACTACGCTGTGGTGGTATACATAAAAAAAAATTCTGGGTTTCTCTTCAAAATGACATATGTGTAATATCTGTTGAATGTATGGTTCTTGTGCAATAAATAATTGAAAGTGTTCCCGGACTTTATGTAGACCCTATACTTTCGTTAATGTATACTCATAATCAGACACTTGAAAACTAATTTTTTTAACGTCAATATTCATTCATCAAGCATGATGTACAGTCGTGGACAGAACGAGCGAGACCCCTCGTCATTTCGTTATTCTGATCCGCACAGCTTTAAAGTCTGCTACACAGCATAACAGACAATGTGACGAAGTGCTACCAACATACTATGCATAGGCGTGAAATTGAAAAACTATCCGAACTTCGTCAGATTGTTTTCAGTCAAGTGTAAGACTATATTAATGCTGATCAGCGTTTTAAACACAACAAGTAAATATAAGATATAAATGAAAGAAGAAACGATAATTAGTATGAACTGTACTAATAAATATGAATTTCACCTTATCGAGATAACTTAACTATTTTAGTAAGACAAAGTATCCCAGATCGTTACGAATTAGCATAATATTATGCGCATTCTCCCACGAAGTGATCTGTGTCAACGTTCAGACCGTTGCTGACCTACCATGAAAGTGTGCAAATTTAGCAATGTGTGAAGATTCATCGTGAAATACAGTTAAAAATCATTCAGTGCCACACTTAAGTCAATTCAATTATTGACAGAAGCGGAAAAGTAGGCAGTAAGAAGTATTAAATTCTACAAGTGTTTCATATAGACATCCACAGGGCGCCAGTACAGAATAAAGGTAGCAATAAAATGTATTGAGGGCGCGAGAGTTTCTTAAAATTGCTTTACTGATGGTCTATCTGCCTCCATCTAGATTAGAACCGAAAACAAACCAGACCTCCCTTGCAGTAGCAAACACCTTTCAAGATGCTGATAAAATACTGGATATCATCGTCAAAGTAAGTGTAGTATTTGTTATAGACCCATAAACAGACGTTAACAATGTATCATTTATAAGTGGCATATTCACAAAACACATGAAAACAGTAGAAGTTACCACCACTGTACAAAAAAGTAGACAAATGTGAGGCTCAAAACTATAGGCCTGTATCACTTCGTCTGTCTTTGGCACAATTAATAAGGAACTGTTTCTTAGGAGAGAAACAGCTTTCCTAAATAAATTAATTATGAGTAATTCACAACATGGATTCAGACCTGACAGGTCAACCCAGCCATCTATTTTGGCCTTCCTAAATGAAATACTAACTGCAGTATATAATGAGAAATATGTTTCTAGTTTATTGTGTGATCTTAGTTAAGCTTTTGATGTAATTGATCATGATATTCTGTTGCAGAAGCTGAATAATTTTTGAATAAAAGATGTATCAAACAGGTGAATCCATTGTTAAATCCTTGATTGTCAGTACATAACTAAAATGAAATACGAAGATGTTGTTGTTGTTGTGGTCTTCAGTCCTGAGACTGGTTTGATGCAGCTCTCATGTGCAAGCTTCTTTATCTCCCAGTACCTACTGCAACCTACATCTTTCTGAATCTGCTTAGTGTATTCATCTCTTGGTCTCCCTCTACGATTTTTACCCTCCACGATGCCCTCCAATACTAAATTGGTGATCCCTTGATGTCTCAGAACATGTCCTACCAACCGATCCCTTCTTCTGGTCAAGTTGTGCCACAAACTTCTCTTCTCCCCAATCCTATTCAATACTTCCTCATTAGTTATGTGATCTACCCATCTAATCTTCAGCATTCTTCTGTAGTACCACATTTCGAAAGCTTCTGTTCTCTTCTTGTCCAAACTATTTATCGTCCGTGTTTCACTTCCATACATGGCTACGCTCCATACAAATACTTTCAGAATTGACTTCCTGATACTTAAATCTATACTCGATGTTAACAAATTTCTCTTCTTCAGAAACGCTTTCCTTGCCATTGCCAGTCTACATTTTGTACAAAGGTAAGTAACACAAAAACATTTAGACTACAGAAAAAGATTGGTACAATAATAAAATTGATATAAGAACGTAGGCTTCCGCGGCCGGTGCCACAGTGATTAAAATTCTTCTGGATACTATGCCGCGTCATTGCTAAAAACTAACAACATAATAAACTAAAACCGACGTTTCGGCCGAATTGCAACGGCCTTCCTCAGGGCACGACTGGTTTTGCGTGGGGATAGGTGCTTCTGTTTATTACAGACTATCGATGTCTGAAGTCACTGTTGTAAAACCTTTAATTGGCCCTCTAATATGACTGGCCAGTCATGATGTAAGGGAAGATGGAAGGAAAGAGGCTATTCTTGGATGTCCATGTCGTCAACGATTGGTAGCTGCCCGCCAATCAGCGTTCGGCTTCTGGTCGGCAAGTTTTCCTCCTGGTGTGCGCGAAAGTGGACTGATAGTTGCTCTACAGCTGTTTGTGCAGATACGTCCGCGTCCCGTGTAGCTTTTGTCCCGAGACCGCTCGCGGCCCGTTGGACTGGGATGGCAGCCAGGACGGCGGGAGTTCGTAGCCATCTTCTCTGTTGATGTTGTCAGGCTGCTTAATAATTTCGATCGCCTACCGTATTTTGCGTTCTCGCGTCCACGATTCTTTCGCCAATACTCGGGCTTCCTGGAACCTGATAGGTTGTCCACAGTCACGGTGGTGTTCTGCTATTGTCAATTTATTATATTGTTGTAATCGTACATAGCGTTCGTGTTCTGCTACTCGTAACCTGACAGGTCTCCCCGTTTCTCCTATGTAGGTAGCTCCGCACTCACACCGTAGTTCGTAAACAGCTGCAGTGTTAAGATTGTTGACTACATCCTTGGTGGAACCCATCATTTCTTGGATCCTGTGACTGCTTCGCAAAATCGGTTTGAAACCTCGTCGGCGGAGGACGTTGCATAGCCGTTCACTGATCCCTTTTACATATGGTAAGTGTACCAGTGGAAGCTTCTATTCTTTGCCTTCTTCTCGTGTTCTGCTCCCTTTGGTTTTAGCTACCTTTCTTATGATGTTGTCATCATAGCCGTTGGCACGAAACGTGTGTTGTTCCTTTAATTCTTCTTTGATGTTGTTTTCATCGCTTATCCGGTAGGCTCGGGCAGTTAACGTATGCTGAACAGAATACTTTTGAGTTGAGTGGTGGTGGCTCTCTGCGTGCAGGTACCGATTAGTGTGCGTTGGTTTCTGGTACATTTTGTGTCCCAGTTTACGTTCGGCAGCTCTGTATATTTCCACGTCCAGAAATGGCAAGGTACCATTGTTTTCAGTCTCATGTGTGAACTTTATATTTTTGTGCAGGTTATGTAAGTGCCGGGGGAAATTTCCCAATTCCGCTTCACCGTGAGGATAGATAACGAATGTGTCGTCCACATATCGTAATGGAGCAGAAGCTAGGGCCATTTGCTCAAAGGCTTCCATGAAGATATTCGCAGCTACAGGGGAGAGCAGGGAACCCATTGCCACTCCATCTGTCCGCAGCTCGTGGTCGTGCGGTAGCGTTCTCGCTTCCCACGCCCGGGTTCCCGGGTTCGATTCCCGGCGGGGTCAGGGATTTTCTCTGCCTCGTGATGACTGGGTGTTGTGTGCTGTCCTTAGGTTAGTTAGGTTTAAGTAGTTCTAAGTTCTAGGGGACTGATGACCATAGATGTTAAGTCCCATAGTGCTCAGAGCCATTTGAACCACTCCATCTAACTTTTCGTAATATTTTCCCCACCAGGTGAAGTACGTAGATGACAGGCATAAGCGCACTAGATCGCAGATATCTGGTGGGATCTGATCCTGTAGAATGTGCATAGTCTCCTCAATAGGTAAGATAGTGAAGAGAGACTTGATGTCAAAACTGACCATACAGTCTGATGGCTTTATTCGCTGTTCCCTAATCAGTTGTATGAAGTGGGAAGAGTCTTTCACGTAGGAGTCTGTTTGTCCTACAAGACGGCGTAACTTAGGTGCCAGATGTTTCGCAACATAATACGTAGGTGAATCTATTCCGTTCACTACGGGCCTCCTACATACAGCAAAACCACTCAGAGCCAATATCACACGCGAAGAAAGACAGGCCATTAAGGAGTCAGGAATAACAAGGATATTGTGGTCCTACATGCAGACAAAGGAAACACTACGGTTCTTATGGACACTTCTGAATATGAAAAGAAGATGGACGAACTGCTAAGCAATCCCCTTTACAGAGTACTAGGGAGTGACCCGACGGTGAGGATAGCCAGAAATACGAAGGCCTTCGTAAAGGACTCGAGAATTGATACTGACACAGCAAAGAGACAAATCACCAAGGTGCCTGTTTCTCCTAGAATCCTAAACTCCATGAGGAGGGTTATCCGCTGAGGCCCATAGTGAAACACAAGCCCATCTTCACATGTTTCGGGACAATAACACCAAATGTTCACCACAACAACCTAGCAGTTGGAACATGTGTCACAGTTCTCTGCAGTCATTCGATGTATTGCAGGAACAGGCAATATCGTCGCCGACTGTCCCACACTTGTGCCATTGTCTTACTTCCTGTGAAGTTTGAAGGTGTTCCCAGGGGACAGGAGAGTGACGAACAACTGGACAGCCGCTGCCACGACGCCTCCAGCGACCTGCGACTTGTACTCGTGCCCATTGCTGCGTATGTTTGCCTTACCACTGGAACGACAGTGGATTCTAGAGAAACAAGACGAGACTGTCGTAGTCCTGTTAGTTTTATGTGCGTGAAGAAACGATAGCACTGTTTTATTCTGAATGCAGCAGCATTCTCCAGCCAACACATGCTAGTTGCAAGTGATATGTATTTGGAATCGTGAAAAAATATTTGGATGCTAAACTTCCTGGCAGATTAAAACTGTGTGCCCGACCGAGACTCGAACTCGGGACCTTTGCCTTTCGCGGGCAAGTGCAAGGCAAAGGTCCCGAGTTCGAGTCTCGGTCGGGCACACAGTTTTAATCTGCCAGGAAGTTTCATATCAGCGCACACTCCGCTGCAGAGTGAAAATCTCATTCTGGAAACATCCCCCAGGCTGTGGCTAAGCCATGTCTCCGCAATATCCTTTCTTTCAGGAGTGCTAGTTCTGCAAGGTTCGCAGGAGAGCTTCTGTAAAGTTTGGAAGGTAGGAGACGAGGTACTGTCAGAAGTAAAGCTGTGAGTAGCGGGCGTCAGTCGTGCTTCGGTAGCTCAGTTGGTAGAGCACTTGCCCGCGAAAGGCAAAGGTCCCGAGTTCGAGTCTCGGTCGGGCACACAGTTTTAATCTGCCAGGAAGTTTCATATCAGCGCACACTCCGCTGCAGAGTGAAAATCTCATTCTGGATTATTTGGATACTGTTTAAAATGGTAGGATTTCTGAACCAAAACAAGCATATCACATTGATGCACGTAGATTTTACTAAAAATGCAATCTTGAGAAGTTTGCTGACAGAGGATAAAAAGTGGCGCTATGGACACCATAGACAGCTCCTAGTACTCATGCTTTGCGTCTGTACAATTTTTAAACTCATTTCCCATACATTTTACCTTTGTTTCAGACTGATCTGTCCTCCAGTATCAGTTGTGGGACGTTTACTGCTTTCGACATAGGTATAAAATTGAGTGTTTTGGCGGAGATTGAGTGCATGTTGTCGATGGATAGTCTAAGAAGCCATCAGCGCCGATACTACTTCGTGTCTCCTCGCTATGGCACTGTGTTGTAGGATAGCCTGAGCTGAGTAGTCAAGGTCGCCCAGGTAACAATGTCTGCCTGCCTGGGACCTCCTCTGTCCATCCTCTGTTTAGTCACAGGTCATTATAATTTAAATAAACAATTACCCTCTTGCTATAAAGTGGTCTGTGTGTTTTCAAAGTAATTTTCCTCCATTAGCAGATGTTTTGGTAAAATTGTGCACACAGAAAAAAATCACGTCTACTCTACTGGCCGGCCCTGTGGTACCCACGTTACAGCATTTACATAAAATAGCATAATTATAATAGATTGAAAGGATGACCAAAAGGATCTTAATTTTTTACCTGGATGTTTTACACAAATCATCGACTAAATGGGTTTGACAAGTGAAAAATATTATCTATCTGTCTATAATTTTAATTATTTACAGTGGAAATCGATTACGCAAATCATATGCTGGGGTGTGCTCATAGAAAAGAAATGGTTCAAATGGTCTAAGCATTATGGGACTTAACATCTGAGGTCATCAGTCCCCTCGACTTAGAACTACTTAAACCTAACTAATCTAAGGACATCACATACAGCCGTGCCTGAGGCAGGATTCGAACCTGCGACAGCAGCAGCATATGAACGTACACAAAAAAGTACTGCAAGACATTTAGGGCTACTACAGAGAGCGTATGAGCCCTGGACTAAGGACCTAAGTCTAGATTATGCGTATAATTTTACCAAAATACATGTCTTAGTTCTACTTAAAAACGTTATCAAAGTCATCCATATATTATGATGACCCCTATGCCAGGATAGCGTTATCATGTCCTTCCATATCGTTGTCAAGCTTGGGAGCTATACCTCATATTTTTATAGACATCAGAGCTGATATTTTAATAAATATACACCTCTAAGTAAGCATTTCTGGTATACTGAGCAGCACTATTCATGTTGCTCATCATTGCTTGACTCCACACTCCCACCCCATGACTCCTGAGCATCCATGTCATGGTGAAGATAATGTAGTGTGAATTAATCACTTTCACAGGAGTGCCGCCATCATTACCTATACCAGACGGTTTTCTGCTACTATAGCGAGTAACCATCATAAGTAAAAAGGATTTGCTGTTGGTGGTCATATTACTTTCCTAAGACGCATTCCAGTGTTTGTCCTACACTTTTATGAATACTAATGACTCACAGGGCTAAAGTGACGCCTTCCCTGAAAACTGAGGTAAATACTGGTGACTTGTGTGAGTGTGCATACATTTCGTGTAATTGGAGTCGATAAGTGGTTGTAATGCTGTGCTCTGTATTTCTATAGTTTTAGTTATTTAACCCGGAAATCGTTTACACAAGCTGACAATTCTACTGTGGACTACATGTAGGTTGGATGACTGTCTATTCGTTGTAAGCAAACCAGTACATGCTTCATTACCTTCTCACTTCAATACCTTCTTTGTAATTTTTTGACAGTATTAGTAACATGGAAGATTCTAGTGACTTAAAATATGGAATGCATTGAACAATTACACACGTCTAGAGGGTCTGCCTGTGTTGCTGGCAGAAAGATAGAACAAATTATACTTCCCTGACATTTAAATGGGGCAATGTACGTTTAGCACACTTATTAAAATCATCATGCATGCACTGTCGCGACCGTCGATGGTCGAACCAGGGACTCAAGTTGACAGAACTGAAGCCAGGGCCCACTGCGCCATTTCTCGTCAGGAAGCCGAGCAAGTTCAATAGCGTCAAGGGGCAGTGCAGAGTGATACAGCGGTATTCGGAAGTATTCCTTTATTCAGCTAGTTTACAGAAGTGTAATGTCGGTGCGCCGCCCATTTGCTGTTTCACGTATCTGGCCATCTCAGCACTCCTGGACTGCTGACACCACTGCTGCGGTCATCAAGGCCATCCAACGATGGACGTCAGCTGCACTCGCCTGGTCGCCACAAGCCGAGGCGTAGTGTCTGGCGCCGCTCTACTGCCTGCAATTCCGGAGACTGTCACAGTCCCTGGTCCCCGCCTTCCTCTGCCCCATTTGGCCTGCTCTGTCCGACCAAGGGACGAAGATGGTTGTACTGGTCACCCATAGCCCTCAGCCACTGCTGCTCCCAGGACAGGACCAGACTCGAACCCGCACCCTCCTGGACGCTGTGCCGCAACTTGCTGCTAGTGGTGCTTGCCGGATGACAACACCCGCCACCGTCCCTAATGCTGTTTCAGCGCTGCTGCGCCTCCCACAGTGTACGTCTCACCCGGGCCCCGGTACGCCAGGTGGGAAGTGAACAT
This sequence comes from Schistocerca cancellata, assembly GCF_023864275.1. Classification (NCBI taxonomy): domain Eukaryota; kingdom Metazoa; phylum Arthropoda; class Insecta; order Orthoptera; family Acrididae; genus Schistocerca; species Schistocerca cancellata. The sequence goes on along the minus strand of NC_064631.1, from coordinate 148,591,967 downwards.
GGCCCGTCCTGGACTCGCTGCCCTCCTTCAGGCAGACCGTGCAATCTCCAAGTACCCGCCTGCCATTCCGTCCTGCCCCGGTGTTGTGTCCCCGTGGCGCAGTACAGCCTGAACAAGTACATAGAAATAAAGAACAGGTTTACACAGAACATTTGCAACATCGCTGCCAGACTGGCCCTATAAGCGTAGACCAGCACAGGGCCAACCCAACTCTTGACTGACCTGGCACACCCCTCAAGCTAAAAGTGCCTGACTATTTATACTGCTTTTCCCCCTCACTTCTGACGTAGTGTCAAGAAAGACAGAATCTATGGCAGGGATAATTTGCATACGTCACCCACTTACATATCGCCACTCCTGGCTCTGGCCTACTGCGTCGCCTCATACATTGCAATAACTTAAAGCAACACTGCAGTTCCCTGCCTCGCTGTTGCTCCACTCCAAACAAATCGTATGTGCAATACGCCATTGCAGGTCCACACTATGTTTACTCTGCTTGGCCTATGGCTGCCGACTATTACCACACACTAACCAGGGCCCCAGACTTCATCACCCAACCGCGCCTTGACTGAATTTTAACAAAATTCCCCTTTCCTACGACTAAGACTAATACTAGCGCAGCACTCCTGCCTCCTTTCAAAAAGTTTCGTCCTGAATCGAAATTTAACAGCTCTGGCCTGTGGCTATGTAAACATACCTTGTTGACAAATCATCTGTGCTACAGACCAAAACTAACGAGAACATAAAAACATTAATGCTACCCCTATACACTGGTTACCCATACCATAGGCAACTTACGTGTGGCACCTCCTCTACTGGTGCATGTTTCCACTCTCTCCATAAAGCTATACTCAAGAAAAGTAGAAAAACGGCACACCCTGTGGCTGAAATGCTGACTGTCATTATTCTGTCAGTGCGATGCTGTTATAACGTTCGAACGTGATCCAATACTTTATTAACCGTGATAGATCCTTCCTGTGGATTAATAAAGGAATGCAACGTTTCCAAAACTCTGGATTTAACATGGAGTTTAAATATTTCAGATTCTGCATTGGTAATATCTCCAGAACCCCTTCCCATTACAAGTCACTACAACATCCAAAAAAATTCCCGATAGTTCACTCTGCCCCTATCGAACTCTCTGAAAATAGTCTCCCCCATACAATGACAAAACTAAAACAACAAACAAGAAAAACGCAACCATTTGACCCACCAAAACACAAAAAAACGTAAATTATCCTTTGATACAAAAACACACAATCTAAACATGCCATACAATATTATACATATAATAATTTACTCCCTCTGTGACCGTAACGTCTACGGAACGTTATGCGTCCACTGTTGTCCCTCCGCCTGCCACCTTCTTCTCCTGTTTTCTTTGTTTAGCCTCTGCAATTGGGTAACTTCCTTGTACTTGAGGTAATCTGTCCACCATTCCTCTAAAAGTCTTTACTTTACTTACGTGGATAATGGATGTTTTTGTTGGCAGCTGCACTTTAACATTTACATGTGACGTCATCTCCACAACCTGGTATGGTCCATGGTACTTCGTCAAGAATTTTTTCATCTTTCCCTTAGTTGTACATGGATTCGTGATCAGTACCCATTGACCTACCCTGTACTATGGTAAAGGTCCCAATCGCTTATTCTGTTCTTCCTGCCTTTCCAACGCTTTCATATTGGCCTTCTGTGCCCTCTTCCAGACTTACCATTATTGTCCGTGCAAATTTCCTCACTTCGTCCTCTTTAGCTCCCAATTTCGGGCATAGAACATCAAACGGTGATGGCATCTTTCTTCTATAGACCACCTCGAATGGTGACATTCCGACCCCCAAATGTATTTTGGTGTTACAACTCGTTACCATGTACAGAAGATAAATGTCCCAGTTATCATGGTTTCCCTTCACATAATAACTTAGCATTTTAGAAATTGTTTTATGTGCTCGCTCCATTCTCCCATTCGCCTGTAGAGGAAATGGACTGGTCCGTAATTTTTTAATTCTCAATAACCGACACAACTGTGTCATTAATTCCAGTCAGACAGCAGCAGCTGACTGAGACAGACCCAGCAACAGGCAAGTAACCGTACTTGTCAGACAAGTTCCTAACCAGGAGATAATTTTATTATATCATCCGTGTGCTTTTATAGTTCAGTTTCTTAAGTTCCTGCATGTAAATTTAATATCTAATAGCCAGTTGTCGCGTTTTCCGTTTGTGTCGGAAAGTAAACCGATTTTGTGACATACTACAAGTTCCAAATCAGGGTCAAATTATTTAGTCTCACCTGAGTGTTATGGTAGTTAGGTTTTTGAATATCTGCATATTACTAGACACAGTTCGTGCGTTTTCGTAATGTTCTAAAGTAGATTTGCTCAGCATGTGCCGATAGTCCATTTAGCTGCATAGTTTAGTTTTCCACAGTCTTTAGTATGGAAAGAGATTGCGATTGTTGTGTGCAGATGCGAGCCGAGTTGGTGACATTTCGCTCTCAGGTTCAGGCTGTGTTGGCACCACTGTTGTGGGCCAGCCGTGGGGATCCAACAGACGTCCAGCATGTCAGAGTCCTTCGATCGGTAATCATCGGTGGCCAACCCAGTTACTGCTCGCACTGAGGCTGACCACTCACCTGTGGTCGAGTGGGAGGTCGCCCTGGGGCGAAGCAGGTGGCGAAAGAATTCCCACGCGGCCGGACGTAAGGCCTACCTGGTTTGTCTGACAAACAGGTTCCAGGTGCTGTCTGTGGCTGACACTGTCGCTGAGCCAGATGCTGTCGCCTGCCCTGTTTCAGAGAAAACCACTCAGCCTGCAAGATCCTGGCAATCGCAGAGGGTGGGATTATTGGTAGTTGAGAGCTCCAACGTTAGGCGCGTTATGGGTCCCGTAGGGACTTGGCTGACAAGAAGGGCAAGAAATCCAATGTGCACTCCGTGTGCATACCGGGTGGAGTCATTCCAGATGTGAAAAGGGTGCTCTCAGATGCCATGAAGAGCACAGGGTGCAGCTAACTGCAGGTGGTGGCTCACGTCGGTACCAATGATGTGTGTCACTTTGGATTAGAAGAGATTCTCTCTGGTTTCGAGCGGCTAACAGAAGTGGTAAAGGCTGCCAGTCTTGCTTGCAAGATGAAAGCAGAGCTGGCCATTTGCAGCATAGTCGACCGACTGCGGACCTCTGGTACAGAGCCAAGTGGAGGGTCTGAATCAGAGGCTCAGACGGTTCTGCGCCCGGTAGGCTGCAGATTCCTCGACTTGGGCCAAAGGGTGGTTGGGTTTCGGGTTCTGCTGAATGGGTCAGGTGTCAACTATACGCAGGAGGCGCCTACACGGGTAGCAGGGGCTGTGTGGCTTGGACTGGGCGGTTTTTTAGGTTAGAGGGTATTGGGAAAACAAAAGAAGGGCTTCAGTCACAAAGGGTGCAGGCTGAACACAGGAAAAACGTAGATACAGGAACCATTGCTACAACAGTTGTAAATTGTCGTAGCTGTTTTGGGAAAGTGCCAGATCACCAAGCGCTAATAGAAAGCACTGATACTCAAATAGTTATAGGCACTGAAAGCTGGCTAAAGCCGGATATAAGCACAGCCGAAATTTTTGCGAAGAACCTAACGGTGTTTCGAAGGAATAGGCTAAGCATGGTTGGCGGTGGTGTGTTTGTTGGTGTCAGAAGTGGTTTAACTTGTCGCGAAATTGAAGTAGATACTTCCTGTGAGTTAGTATGGGCAGAAGTCATTGTTGGCAACCGGAATAAAATAATAATTGGATCCTTTTACCGACCTCCCAATTCAGATGATACAGTTGCTGAAAGATTCAAGGAAAACTTGAGTTCCATTTCAAACACGTACACGACTCATATGATAATAGTTGGTGGTGACTTTAATTTACCCTAGATATGTTGGCGAAAATAAATGTTTAATTCCGGAGGTACGCTTAAAATATCATCCGAAATTGGGCTGAACGCATTCTCTGAAAATTATTTCGAGCAGTTAGTTCATGAGCCCACGCGAATAGTAAACGGTTGTGAAAACACACTTGACCTCTTAGCAACAAATAATGCTGAGTTAATAATGAGCATCAAAACCGATTCAGGTATTAGTGAACACAGGGCTGTCGTAGCAAGATTGACTATTGTAATCCCCAAATCCTCGAAAAATTAGCGAAAAATATACCTGTTCAAAAAAGCAGATAAAAATTAACTTGACGTCTTCCTGAGAGACAATCTCCACTCATTCAAAATTAATAATACAAGTGTAGACCGGATGCGGCACAAATCCAAAGAAATAGTATTGGCAGCAGTTGAGAGATTTATACTAAATAACAAACGACGGAACTGATCCTCCTTGGTACACGAAACGGGTTAGAACACTGTTGCAGAAACAACGAAACAAACATGCCAAATTTAAACAGACGCAAAATCCCGAAGATTGGCGATATTTTACAGAAGCTCGAAATTTAGCGCGGACTTCAGTGAGAGATTCCTTTAACAGTTTCCACAACGAAACTTTGTCTCGAGACCTAGCAGAAATTCCAAAGAGATTCTGGTCGTATGTGAAGTATGTTTGTGGCAAGAAGCAATCAATGCATTATCCGTACGATAGCAATGAAGATACTATCGAAGACAGTGCTGCCAAAGCAGAGTTACTAAACACAGCCTTCCTAAATGCCTTCACAAGTAAATATTCCAGAATTCGAATCGAGAACAGCTGCCAACATGAGTAACGTAGAAGTAAATATCATCGGAGTAGTGAAGCAACTTAAATCACTTAATAAAAGCGTCTTCTGGTCCAGACTGTATACCAGTTAGGTTCCTTTCGGAGTATGCTGATGCATTAGCTCCATACTTAACAAACATATACAACCGTTCGCTCGAGGAAAGATCTGTACCCAAAGACTGGAAAGTTGCAGAGGTCATACCAATATTCAAGATAGGTAGTAGGAGTAATCCACTAAATTACAGGCCCATATCGTTAACGTCGATATGCAGCACGATTTTAGAACATATATTGTGTTCGAAAATAATGAATTACCTCGAAGAAAACGGTCTAGCTGGCCGGGATGGCGGAACGGTTCTAGGCGCTACAGTCTGGAACAGTGCGACCGCTACGGTATCAGGTCCGAATCCTGCCTGGTGCATGGATGTTCGTGATGTCCTTAGGTTAGTTAGGTTTAAGTAGTTCTAAGTCCTAGGGGACTGATGAGCTCAGAAGTTAAGTCCCATAGTGCTCAGAGCCAAAACGGCCCATCGACACACAGTCATCATGGGTTTAGAAAACATCGTTCTTGTGAAACACAACTAGCTCTTTATCCACATGAAGTGCTGAGTGCCATTGACAAGGGATTTCAGATCGATTCCGTATTTCTAGACTTCCGGAAGGCTTTTGACACTGTACCACACATGCGGCTCGTAGTGAAATTGCGTGCTTATGGAATATCGTCTCAGTTATGTGACTGGATCTGTGATTTCCTGTCAGAGAGGTCGCAGTTCGTAGTAATTGACAGAAAGCCATCGAGTAAACAGAGGTGATTTCTGGCGTTCCCCAAGGTAGTGTTATAGGCCCTTTGTTGTTCATTACCTATGTAAACGATTTTGGAGGCTATCTGAGCAGCCGTCTTCGGCTGTTTGCAGATGGCGCTGTCGTTTATCGACTAATAAAGTCATCGGAAGATAAAAACAAACTGCAAAAAACAAACTGCAAAACGATTTAGAGGAAATATCGGAATGGTGCGAAAAGTGGCAGTTGACCTTAAATATCGAAAAGTGTAAGGTCATCCACATGAGTGCTTAAATAAACTAGTTAAACTTTGTTTACACGATAAATCAGTCTAATGTAAAAGCCGTAAATTCAACTAAACACCTAGGTATTACAATTACGAACAACGATCACCAAGATAAAATAAGGGAAATCAGAGCTCGTACGGAAAGATATAGGTGTTCATTCTTTCTGCGCGCTAGACGAGATAGGAATAACACAGAATTGTGAGGGTGGTTCGATGAACCCTCTGCCATGCACTTAAATGTGATTTGCAGAGTATCCATGTAGATGTAGATGTAGATGATATGAAGTTCGTTCCCTGATCCGTAATTATGGTAGCAGGAACCCCAAACTTCAATAACCAGTTATTGACTAAAGCTTTTGCTACCGTACTTGCCTGGTGGTCTGGTATTGCTACCACGGCTAGAAACTGCGAAAAGTGCCCTGTCCGACCATGGAACGAAGGTGGTTGTACTGGTCACCCATGGACCTCTGCCGCTGCTGCTCCCAGGACAGGACCAGACTCGAACCTGCGCCCTCCTGGACGCTGTGCCGCAAATTGCTGCTGTGGTGCTTGCCGGATGACACCACCATCCACCGTCCCTGATGCTGTTTCAGCGCTGCTGCGCCTCCCGCAGCATACGCCTCACCCAGGCCCCGGTACACCAGGTGGGAAGCGAACGTGGCCTGTCTTGGACCTGCTGTACACCGCTGTCACTGCCCTCCTTCAGGCAGACTGTGCAATTTCCAAGTACCCGGCTGCCGTTCCGTCCCGCCCCGGTGTTGTGTCCCCGGTGGCGGAATACAGCCTGAACAAGTACACAGAAACAAAGTACAGGTTTACACAGAACATTTGCAACATCGCTGCCAGACTGGCCCTATAAGCGTAGACCAGCACAGGGCTGACCCGGCTGTTGACTGACCTGGCACACCCCTCAAGCTTAAAGTGCCTGACTATTTATGCTGCTTTTCCCCCTCTCTTCTGACATAGTGTCAGAGAGAGACAGAATCTATGGCAAGGGTAGATTCCATACATCAGCCCCTTACACATCGCCACTCCCGGCGCTGGCCTATTGCGTCGCCTCATACACCGCAATAACTTAAAGCAACACTGCAGTTCCCTGCCTCGCTGTTGCTCCATGCCAAACAAATCGTACGTGCAATACGTCGGTGCAGCTCCGTGCCATTTTTACTCTGCCTGGCCTATTGGCTGCTGACTATTGCCACACACTGCCAGTGGCCCCAGACTTCATCACCCAACCGCGCCTTTACTGATTTTAACAAAATTCCTCTTTCCTACGACTAAGACCAATACTAACGCAGCAGCATGTAACCCTAAGAGCGTTCTGCAGTTTGACTACAGGGGAAGTAATACTCGCTCAGATGGTGTTGATCATAACATCATTTCTGTAATGGTTCCTAATAGTCGATTACAAAAGTTGAAAGGTAACCCTAGTGGGGATTGTTTAAATGATTGATTGTCTTGGTATGATTTTAGTGTTCTAACAACATTTATTTTTCAAAAGAAAAAAAACAGACATAAATTATGCTAAACAAGTTATTGATTGAATACCATAAACAACTAACTGGTGGTTTAAGACTACAATTGACAAAGATCATGGGTGGCAGTAGTGAGTCAAGTACAGTTTAACTTGGTGACCAGTGAGGCAAGTACTCTGGTCCTAAAAGTGTGGATAACGCAATATGAATTGATCTGACATTGAGCAGACTCTGATCAAATCTACTGAAGTTTTTCTATATAAGTGCAGCTGAGGGCAAGTGGCGATTGAGATCTGTACGCCCTGAAAATGCTGGTGTGGCAGTACTTATACCCTGTTTGCTTCGTGCAGCGATGTAACTTGCAGGTGGGGAGATGTGTGCGGCGGAGATGAGACCTGGAGGCGGCACCTGCGAATCGATCGCGACCACGAAAGAATCTCACGGTCTAGCGATCGGGCAGCCGGCTCGCAATTTACTCTCTACTAGAGCCCTGAAACTACAATAGATTTCAGTGTGTGACACGCCCGTTCGCCGGTCATACTAAGGACCAATTTGGCTCACTTATACGACAGAATACGCATGGATACCAAACGTCAAGACTGGTAAACCAAAAATGAATCAGTGTGCCCTCGACAAATGAGTTGTCCGAGATGTTTGAAATCACACTGTCGGTACAGTAAGAACTTCACCACAGGCTCCCCAGTCTAAACTACTCGCAAGTGAAGTCAGTCTCAGAACGGGTCCCAAGTAGCAACCACACATACCAGAGCCTCGTCTGGAAGTGCTTCCAGACCAAAGTTCCACACCCTAGTGCTTCACACCTCTCCAGAAAAAATTCCGTTTTCCCGCAAAGTGCACAAACGACACTGTCGTCACCCCATCTTGAGCCAATCACAGGGCTCTAGAGGCGCTAAATCTCGCCTCCCACACGACAGCACAAACTCATGTCGAACCAGAGCAAGAGTTAAGAAACCTGTGTCTCTGGAAAAAAAAAGAAACCGTCAATTACTGGCTTTTCAAAGTTTTCGCAGAGGGGGAAGATGATTTTCTCTGAAATCATGTCACTTCTCACAGCAGCAAGCGAACAGATACAGTCTTAAATATCTTTATCTAAATCGCCTGTGCCTTGAAGCTTGTTAGTCCTAGCTATGAGGTGTAATAAAGATGCCATTTCTAAACGTTTCATAGACGCAAGATTCTTATAGAACTGAGGCAGCTGATGGAAGTGGTTCACACGCCTATTTGCAGTATCAGCTTACACAAAAACTTGTGAATTTTCGCTATGCGTGGCTCTGCACACAATGCCTGGTTTACAACTCCACTGTGTAGACACATTCCTTCAGACCGTCGCCCCCAGCCCAGCCTGTGGCAGGTTTTGTGGCATTGTTCTACTGGAGACCTGTCTCGATGAGGGACTCCCCTGTCTGCCCTGTATGGGGGTGCACCTGTCTGGAAAAATTTACTGAGGGATGAGCTCGCCGCCAATTCCTTTCAACTCCCAACATGTCATTCCTACAAGCTAAGAACCATAAAAATACCTCATGCTCTTAGCTCCCTATCAAGCCCCATCAACATCTGCTCAGGCCGTTAACTTCCTAGAGTCTCGCTCAAGGTGTTTCTAGTTGTAACAGAAGCTTTAATAATTTTCCGTATATGAAAAATAGGCGAGAGACTAACTTGTCCTCTGTCAAAGCTGGACGTGTACATTCTGTGGAAGATCATAGTTTTAATGAATTATTTGGTAAAGGTGGGACGCATTATCTTGATACTCTACTTTAAAAAGAAGTCAGTCATGTCCCATAAAGACTTGTTACTGGCAGATGGATGTGACAGTCTATTCATCCAATCATTTTGCCAGCCAAGTTAATAGTGTTGGAAACATGTTGTTATTTGTGGTTACTATGGCTGTCTAAAGCTTATCCATAATGAGAGGTTTCTATTAGTGTGTTAAGAATATGGAATAAATCTAGTGACAATAATTCTGATAATGCAAAGATGGGTCCTAGATGTGTTGGTGGCAGCGATATATAGAACAAATTATGCGTTCTAGATACCTAAACGAGGAGGTGTCTGGCATGCATACCTAGAAAGTTACCTAAAATTTTCGTGTATGTATCCCTAAGAGCTTTCTGCAACTTGTCTACTGTGTGAGTATCGCTAGATTTGATGTTGTTGATTATGACGTCTTTTTACTGTTTGGAATCCTTAAACTGGAATACATAAGTGTTATAGTTTTAGGTAGATGCATAGATGTTGTGAAAGGTTATAGTTTTAATGGATTGTTTGGTAATGGTAGGATGTAACATCTTGATACAATATTTAAAAAAAAGACAATCAGGACCTATAAGGTTTATGACCCTGTTCGTTGTGTGTCTATAGTATTACTGTAAAAATTGGTCACACTAAAACAGCGATACTCACAGCTGTTTTGTATCCAGTCTGATGGTGGGATTCAGAGCTACTCCACAGGATGATTGAAACCATCTCATTTGCCAACATTGCTTTCTATAGAACCAAGGTAGGCAAACTAGCTTCCCTGTGCTCCTGCAGCTATGGCTTGCAGAAACATCATCTTTTCAAATGTGTCACAGTTACACTACACAGTGTTAATATCTGTATGGTGTTATCTACGATTGGTCTTCGAATCAATTATTATTTATCACATACATAATATATTTAGGATTTTAGTTGTGTATTACGATGTAATACGCGATTTGATCGAGAGTCTGAGAGACTTAGCAGGTGGTTTAATGGATGTGGACTATTATTATCCCAAGAAACACATCCATATAAGCCTATTTTACTGACAGTCCAGTGTTTACATACATATAATTCTGAACAAATAGTGCACACAGATTTATTATGTTTTTAAATGTTTATCCAAATTCTGGGCCTCTTGTTGCCATGGTACCTTGTCCCTCTCACAAAAAAGTAAAAGCAGTGCTAAAGAGGAACATGTACACTCCTGGAAATGGAAAAAAGAACACATTGACACCGGTGTGTCAGACCCACCATACTTGCTCCGGACACTGCGAGAGGGCTGTACAAGCAATGATCACACGCACGGCACAGAGGACACACCAGGAACCGCGGTGTTGGCCGTCGAATGGCGCTAGCTGCGCAGCATTTGTGCACCGCCGCCGTCAGTGTCAGCCACTTTGCCGTGGCATACGGAGCTCCATCGCAGTCTTTACCACTGGTAGCATGCCGCGACAGTGTGGACGTGAACCGTATGTGCAGTTGACGGACTTTGAGCGAGGGCGTATAGTGGGCATGCGGGAGGCCGGGTGGACGTACCGCCGAATTGCTCAACACGTGGGGCGTGAGGTCTCCACAGTACATCGATGTTGTCGCCAGTGGTCGGCGGAAGGTGCACGTGCCCGTCGACCTGGGACCGGACCGCAGCGACGCACGGATGCACGCCAAGACCGTAGGATCCTACGCAGTGCCGTAGGGGACCACACCGCCACTTCCCAGCAAATTAGGGACACTGTTGCTCCTGGGGTATCGGCGAGGACCATTCGCAACCGTCTCCATGAAGCTGGGCTACGGTCCCGCACACCGTTAGGCCGTCTTCCGCTCATGCCCCAACATCGTGCAGCCCGCCTCCAGTGGTGTCGCGACAGGCGTGAATGGAGGGACGAATGGAGACGTGTCGTCTTCAGCGATGAGAGTCGCTTCTGCCTTGGTGCCAATGATGGTCATATGCGTGTTTGGCGCCGTGCAGGTGAGCGCCACAATCAGGACTGCATACGACTGAGGCACACAGGGCCAACACCCAGCATCATGGTGTGGGGAGCGATCTCCTACACTGGCCGTACACCACTGGTGATCGTCGAGGGGACACTGAATAGCGCACGGTACATCCAAACCGTCATCGAACCCATCGTTCTACCATTCCTAGACCGGCAAGGGAACTTGCTGTTCCAACAGGACAATGCACGTCCGCATGTATCCCGTGCCACCCAACGTGCTCTAGAAGGTGTAAGTCAACTACCCTGGCCAGCAAGATCTCCGGATCTGTCCCCCATTGAGCATGTTTGGGACTGGATGAAGCGTCGTCTCACGCGGTCTGCACGTCCAGCACGAACGCTGGTCCATCTGAGGCGCCAGGTGGAAATGGCATGGCAAGCCGTTCCACAGGACTACATCCAGCATCTCTATGATCGTCTCCATGGGAGAATAGCAGCCTGCATTGCTGCGAAAGGTGGATATACACTGTACTAGTGCCGACATTGTGCATGCTCTGTTGCCTGTGTCTATGTGCCTGTGGTTCTGTCAGTGTGATCATGTGATGTATCTGACCCCAGGAATGTGTCAATAAAGTTTCCCCTTCCTGGGACAATGAATTCACGGTGTTCTTATTTCAATTTCCAGGAGTGTATATCGATCCATAATCTTGTGTGAAATGTACACTGGCTACAAATGTCACTCCTCGGTAGTGGTTTTTGGGGAAAGAACGTTGTCCAATGTGTGATTAAGCAATCCTAGTGTGTTGATTTAAGCTAGTGGCAACAAGTCTATGTGTACGCCATTCGGTTTTTTAGGAAAATTCTTCTATTTAGTATATTGCATATTACACTGACGAAAGATTCCCTGCTACAATGTCTGGCCAGCAAGTTTATTAAACTGCATTACGGGATTTGTTCTTCAGTGTGAGATCCCATACCAAATTGGTTTAATAGGTGTGGAATATTTATCACACACCCGATTTTTAATGTATGATGTAAACAACATATCCAGCAGACTCCTATAAGACGAATACATTACATGCAAAGATTGCAAGCATTTTTTCCACACAAGGTGCCGCCTTTATCGATAAAAAGCTTTATTAATATCCTTTCTGCAGCCATCTCCACTCTCAGAAGCACCAGGCACTGAACTTCAACTTCGATATTACAACAATGTCGTAGATAGGCTCTTGTCGGAGCTATAACGATATATCTGAATTTGTAAGGAGGTGGATTCATGGTAAAATCTTAACGTCCAACACATTATTATATTATTATATCGAGTACAAGTAGGATGTATTCTTTTGCTAATAAATAATCTATTTTTGTTAATAAGACTATATATAAATCAAGCAGCTCACAGATGCATAACTTACATGTCTTTCATTTATTCAAACTAACTCCTCTGCCTGTCACTGGTCTTCGTCAAGTGACGCATACTGTCAGTATTATCAGTCGCCAGCGTCCTCTGATACTGGTAGCGTGTGGGTTCTCCTCAGCTTCTGTCTCTTTTTTAACGATCGCTGGGGCATCTGTCCTAAGAGCTGGTGCGAGTTATCGGTTGAATGCATTCGCATATGTTGGTAACCGTTAGACCACTACACAGGCCGGTGATTCTCCCATTTTATCAGCATTGCATGGGCTGCTTCTCGGACTTTCCGTCAGCCAATGTCCACGCTTTGAGGCTGTGGACTTCACGACCAGCACCGCATATAGTTTGAGATATTGCAAGGCCGTGGTCTGGTCAGTATTCCCAGTGGTGTCTGCAGCCTCTCAGTGGAGACATTGGCACCTGTGGTTCCTGTGGCTGTAGCACTGACAGATCTGCACTGCCTCTTGTCATGAATACAGCGATGATTGCGCTGTTATTATTGTGTGCAACTTGTGCAACCCGTTTTTCCAACGATCATAGTGCCTGTGTTGTTCGCAGTTTGAAGCCACAATGTGGTAGATTAAAGGACGATTCTCACTGGCTGTAACGTCATGTCACGTCCCGACCTGTCAAAACAGTCTGCAATGGAATTCAAATGACAGCAACCACTCTGGCCATCGCTTCCCGTCACGTCACGTCACGGCGTCGTCGAGGTTTCTCGGTACTAAAGTTGTTCTGGTTAATGTCGTCCATCCGATGTTGATCACGTGATCCCCAAGCTCATTTCCTCTCTGTACACTGCCATGCACAGATCACAGTATCTCGTTTCGTGCTGGTTTTTTGGTTAGTATCAGTTGTTCTTGTTTGTTATAAATTGCTTTGTTTCTTTTGTTAAAATTTATAATAAATGACGAAAGATTAATTGAAGCAGTGTACAGCAGTCTGAATTGTACGACAAGAGTGTACTAAATTACATGCCCTCTACTGCATTTATAAAGTGGATTTTTATGCATACCAGGACAGCATTTAATATGTTTCAATGAAATGCATTACAATATGGCTCCAACCTGAAGTGAAACAAGCACTGTGGGTAGAATCAGACTGATTAGTAGGTGGAATTTACTTGTGTGCATTTGTACCGTTTCACAAAGAAATATACGAAATGATTAGACACTACAAGTTGTTTGTTTAAATAAATGTTTGTGGCAGGCTTATTCATAGTTAAGTAGCTCTCTTGGACTGTTTGTGAAACAGTTTAACAAGCGTCAGTGGTCGGTATTTATGTGGTTTCACTAGCTAACCCCAGCACAAATGAGGCACTTGCACTATTAAAAGTCAAATACAAGATATAAAGAAAACCTAGAAACCTTGAAGGGAAAGGTATTGAGGTAGATATGACTATTGGACAAAAGTTTGTACTGGACCAGCAACTAAAATTAATTTTGGAACAAACCAGGTTTTCGTGGGATGTGATGGCAGCTCGTAACAATGTGTTACTTTTAATAATTCTGGATGCAGTTTGATGTAATAAATAAAAACGGATGCTTCAACTGCCTAAAATATAAAATGAAGATTCTTCTTTCTCGAGCTCTTTATATAGTATTCCCCTTCTGTACCACTTTATGAAAATTTTCGGACCCACATTCTTTTTTGTGTTGCTGTGCACTTATGTCTTCTTTCTCTAATATAAACGCATCCTAGCAAGCTGCAAACCATTTGAGTCCAATAAATGTCATTTTCATACAAATGTGGACTCCAGCATCCATTTACATGAGGTACCATGTTCTGTATGTGCACTTCGTGCATAATGACAGTTGGAAGCCACCTTACGAAGATAACAATTCCTGCGAAAAGAACAGTTGAGGACAGCCTCGCGAGTTGATATCATGTGACTTGAATTGCCTTGACGTGACAGATATTGTGAATACACCTTGACATGATGGTGTCGTGACGTCATGTTGTTGTCACGGTCAGTGTGAATTGGTCTTAACTGCTCATTGGAGAATATGCTTATCGACAAACGGTACTCGATCTCTAACAATGCATTTTTTATTGCGTAGAGGGCTATGTATCATGACCTCTGTGAATCTATGAGTTCGTATTTTTCCTGCACTGTGGCCATTGATTAGTCTTGTTTGCATGAGGCGAGGACATATATGTTCCAGCTTATTTCCACATGTATTTATGAGTGACGCTGAATACTAATATTGTGAGTCACATGTCTGGGAACACTCTCAAATCTAGTCCACCATTGACATGGTTCCAGGATTATATTTGGTAGCTTTATTTTTCCTGATATAACCCATATGGTTCACATGCATTGGGGAATATTCCAGTTGCACCAGTCCTGCCCAGGTTTAAGGACAGTTAATGGACAGTTAAGTTTTTTCTATGGATGAATCGAAACTATGTTAGTAGCAATGACTATACTTGGATTTTCCTGTAGTTCATATATTAGAATTGTAGTGTTCTCTCATGTACAATAATACTGCAGGATTTATTTTGTTTAGACATCATAATTACGTGTCTCCATTCGACCTATGAGTGCTACCTGGCTGAAAATGGTGTGACACATGCTACTTTTAAAAGCATGATAGTTGAGGCAGGAGGGCGAGCTTGTTTCCAATTGGTCTAGAGAGAAAGGGGGAGGGAAATTCTTGGCGCTAGAACTTTTAGCAACTTTTATTTGCAAAGGCGTCAGCGCATTACTGTAGCATGACGTCACCAGTAGAGATTGATTGTTCCTTTTAACCCAACTTTGACATACTTTCTCATATGGGCCATTGCCTTTCACTCTATAAGCAAGTGTTACACAATCTAATAGTTTTAGTAACCAAGAGTATTTCACAAGAACACCTAAGATCTTGAGCCTAAAGGTTCTGAGTTCAGTGCCCAGTATGTGCAGTTATCTGAAATTTCAGACCTTGGAGCCTGAGTCCCTACGTTCGAGTGCTTGCATCTGTAAGTATCTTACACAGTAATTTCGTGCAATTGTGATAGCTTAAGTTGCATGTAAATATCATAATAAGTGTCCGGAGGCCCTACGTTCGACCACCTGCATGTTATCTATATTTACTTACCGAATTTTCGCGTGTAAACATTTGCACTACGTAATACAATTGTGTAAATAGCTTTCAAAAACCATAAATAGTTTAATTTTTAATGTCTAGTGTAAGGCTGTACGTTTCAATGCAAACACCTCAAACCTAGGGTAGATATTTTAATTTTCATTATGTAAAACTCCAGAGCTTGTTGAGAGCTGAAGTCTCATACATATATCACGTCTATGACGCAGTTGTAATAAGGGAGCTATGATTTTTCTTGCATCTTCGATATGTCTATAAAATCTAAAATAATTACAAAATCTAAATTTATTGTGTGCTAATTGTAGCCATAACCCTTTCCACCCTGAACACCTTTTTTTTGAAAATGGTGAATAAAGTTGAATTCTCTGTATACTTGAGCATAGTAGACACTGGGAAAAATAATAAAAAAACTCTTCCATAAAAAGTGTAGCAGGAAAAGAACTAGCACAATCGTGAGGGTCAGGTTTTACTTCACCAAAATTATTCTCTGACTGCCTGCTATTTGTTTGATATTATAAGTTACCTGAGGAACAGTTATGAATAAAAAATTATTCTTTCATTACGTTTCTTTATTAGTTATTATAAAAATGTTACATAGATTGAAAATCATATTCTGTGGCAAAAAAAATAATTATAAATTTTATTTATTTATTTTGTAACACAAAGTCATGGTTCAGACTGCTACACTTTTCGTGAAATAATTTGAAACAATCCTTTCCTTTTGCAAGACATAAGTACTGATTGCATTTTATGCACTTTGTCATTGTTCTGGAACTGCAGCGCTCACACTGACACGTTCATGGTGACAAAATATCATCCACTGTCGGCCAGTGATCATACCCATCATATCGCTTGTCCAAACCTGGTTATGGATGGGGTTTGTAAACTTTTGCCTTTGTGGAGGTACTTAACGTATCATCTAATGGTGTTTCAAACTCTTCAGCTCTCCTCTTTCTATCTGGACATGACAGAAGAGCCTCAGCTAGAGACATTCTAAATTTCAACAGATTCATAATGTTCTTTTTGGCAGTCTGGTTTCACGACAGTGCTCTCTGTAGAGAAACCAGCAGTTGACCACTGAAAGGTCTATGAAATGCAGTAGGCACTTGAGTGTCCATTTTCTGGTTCTGAACCACGTTCAGTAACACTCAACCTGCTGGTCATGAATGTCTACGCCACCCATATTGGCATTGTACTGCTGAATTACAAAAGGGCAATCTACATCAAGATAGTGACCCTCCTGCTTACAAACCTTTGAACTTTACATTTTGGCTCAATGCCAGCACAAGTGGATGCTATCACGACCCTCTGACTGTCCTGCTACTCAGTAATTACTACAGATTCATCTGCTCTTACATATGAATGACACTCTCCTCTTTTCATTCTTCCCTCTTTCAAATTAACATTCTTAATTCTGTTTACCATTATTGTGTCAGTAGCGTCAATTCCTTTCTCCTTAAGCTTTGCTAACAGAGGAATTGTGGTAAAGTACCTATCAAAATAAACAAAACTTCCTTGTGAGAGAGTCTGAGTTAGTCATAAAATAACAGAAGGGCGTAATCCTAATGACTTATCACCCAGAGGTGTAGTAGCCCCCTGATAAATTTAAAAATCCAACACTTTATCTGATGCTGAAGTCATGATAAAGTTTTTAAGACCAACAGGCCTTGGTTTTCCTTTAACATATTGCTTCAGTTTTCAACGCCCAGTAAAAGGGATCATTTGCTCATCAATACTGTAGTAGTTAAAGCTACGAGGCAAACTCTGACGTCTTCTTACGGTGTCGATCACTGGCTGAACTTTCCACAGTCTATTAGTTTTAGCCTCTGCATGTGGTTTTATAGTATCAACAAACCGCACATTATTCCTGAGTGCAAGGAACTGGTCTCTAGACATAGTGTCACTAATAGCTGATAAAGAAATATATTTCTTCCAGTACGTGGGTAGCCTAGGGTACCTTATGCACCCTATCATTAAATTTATCCCAAAAAACACCTCCAGTTCATGAGCTGTAGTCCCTAGGGATTTCCATGTCTTTGCAACACTTCACGTATTTGTTTATTTCACTGCCTCTTCAAAAAACTTTTCACTAAAATATTCACAGAAATATTCAGCAGGAGTTCCAATTGGTGAAGGACTCTAGCATTAAAAAGAAGATATTTTAGTAAGAAAATGGGAATGATACACGAAATAGGTAACTCAGATCGCACCTCTTTGTCACTTAACTCAACAGCACTGTAATTAATGTTTGGTGGATGAAACTTCTGAACAAAGTTTGATCTCCGAAAAAGCAGTGGTTTGACACCTTCTGTGACACTGTGTGAACTCTTGCACTCTTCAGGAACTTCTTCGGCACTCAAATCATCATCAGATGAGTCGTCTGCCTACTGAATATTTGAAGGAGAAGGAACAAACTCGTCGTCTTCATCTGACGAAATGCCACTCAAATCCGAATCCTCTAATAGAGAACGGATTTGATTGTCTGATAAACCTACATACAATAACGGGAATGTGCATAAAAACTTTCCCATTCAAACTGTATGAAAAGCAGTAATATAGGGAGGCCAGTGACACAATCAACAACACCTACTCTATGATGAAGTTACACAGTCAACACCTAACCCGCATAATCGCGCTGGTACAAATTTAACGCACAATTACTGTGCAAAGATATGAAGTTACTAATAATTAACAATGTCACAACGTTGTACACACTATTACAAAAAACCAGATCCAGCAAATCGCCGAAACAATTCAATTTAACTTAATTATGAGCTACTAACCAGGCGCCGGCATAATGCTCACTTCTCGATCAACTTATTTAACAACACGTGCTGCAATCGCCGAATGGCAACATAAACATGAGAAACGTGTAGCGCACAACCTGCACGATCGTTGCAGGTCGGTTGGAAGCAAGGCAAGAGATTCAGTTTGTCGTAAAAAAATAAAAACCGAACCCGCACGATCGTTTGGTTTCGGGTGGAAACGGATAAGCCAACACTTAGGATACAGTAAGTGTACTTACATGTCATCAGTTTATGAAAGGACCACATAATGTTCAGCAAAACTAACTTCATTTTTAGTACGCAAAACTAGAGTTCTAGGTTCGACCTCCGGCATGTGCAAATATCTGAAATTTCAAAACTGCAAAGCTTCACAATCATCACTTCTGTACCCCTAACGCCTTAGGTTGAAACCTACCTACCCCCCAAGACCCTATCCTCCAGACTCTGGGTTCAGCTCCCCATCAAGCATGTGCAAGTATGTTAAATTTAAGCTTCAGAGTCCACGTGCCTTTTGTTGTTGCGCTTGCATGAACAAATATCTTAATTTGCATAAACAGCGTAATTTGTGTGAAAACGTTATAACAAAGCTTCTAGCTTTGGAGCCCTAAGGTATTGCGATCAACCCATTTGCATTTGTAAATAATGTAATTTCACTTATAAGTGACATGGCCAACCAAAACATAATAAAAATTTTTTTAAAAAAGCGAGCCAAGGGAATGTGGAACAGCTGGCAAAGTTCAGAGAACACATCTTTCACATTTTAATAACACACTTTTTTTAAAAAAAGGCTAAGATTTTTCAAATAAAAATTTGCCAGGGTTTTAAGAAATATAATATAAATAAAAACAAGTAACCTAATCCACAATCTTACTCAAGATATTGAAGAAAGTTCACAATAACCCAGTTCTTAAGAGAAATGTTAACCATTAAATTTACACCTTTTCTTGAGCTTAAAGCAACAACGTTTTTAAAAAAAAAAAATCCAAGCATTTAAGAGAAAACAGCCATTTTAGGGAGTGGCCACATATACATTTAAGGCAACGTTCAATTATGTATGACTGCCACCAGTTGAACAACAAGAAAACGTTTAAAAATCTTAATGATTTGAGAAAAGCGGCAAGTCTTTAACTATTTATAATACTTTATGTAACTCTTGATTCGGCGAGCCATCTTCCACTGTCTCTATCTTGTCGCAGGTGTGGATGTCCTTTTGCCCCATCTGAGCAACATTGTCTTCTACGAGGTGTGGCCCTCATGCTGACAAAACTAGAACAGACTAAGGCGTGTGTTAATGGCCGGTTGCATGTCACTGGTGGAGAAGTAGTTCAATAAACACACACAGGAGAGAAATACAAGTCCAGCGCGCAACAGCACAGTGCCTTTGTAAAACTACAGTCAATATGGAAATGCAAGGCTACCAGGATCTCAAAGGCAATGGGCAGAAACCAAGCCCCGCAACTCGACTCAGCCAAATCGAACCAAAACATCACATAGATGTTAGCAGAACCCAGAACATCTGAAGACGTGGCTGACAGATGCAAAGCTTAAACCAAAGAGTCCCCCAGCTTAGGTCAACGGAGAAGGCTGCAAATTACATAGTCCACAGGTGGAATTAATGATACACGCCCATCACTCTAAAGATCTTGGGAAATATCCACAGTAGAACTTCGGATGGGCCTCCAGATTAATTGGATAAATATAACAACTGCCAGCTAGGTGACGCTATGCAGGAGTATCCAGCTCAGCCATAAATCAAGTTGGTAAATGGGATCAAAATTCATGTCCTGGATCACAGCATTACGGTCACTCCAGCTAATAACGGAAATTAAAGAAGATTACTAAGTAGTGGAAACATGAAAAGGATGGGCGATGATGTGATGTACCGGATGCAGATACCTGTGGCTCTCATTCTGAAAAGCGATGGGGCTGTCTCCTGTCTGTCCCGGCTGTCACGTCCTCACTCCTCTTGCCACCTCCATCTGGTCAGTGCTGCTCCGGCTGATTACCCTGCATCGATCACTCCGTCCACTATACTGTCCAGAAGAACAAGAACCTCTCAGAAGTGAAGAAACAAAGGACAAACAGAACCTGGGAATTCGAAGAAAGTTGAGCCACACAGCTCAACCTCCTCCACCAAACTCACAGTAACCCTCTCCCCACGCGATGTGCTTAGTGTTCAGGGAGGAGGCTAGTTTTCCTTAACTTGGGAGATGTGAACCCTGGACAGCTTACCAGATTCCTCAAAAACTGGGGTAATAATTTACTAGAATAGTCCTTCACACCTTTCTGGTTAACATTGGAGTTCTGGACAAAAACCCGATCACCATCTTGCCCCTAAACTCTATATGCCCCTCATTATAACGATTGGCCAACCTCTGATGGACCCAGTGAATATTTCGGCGTATCTTCCTCCAATTCTCCTCCAGTGCTTTAGCGTCAATACGCTCGGGGAGCAAATTGTTAACTGACCACAAGTTGGCCATAAGTGAATTAACTTGATAGCCCAACAAAAGGGAAGCAGAAGCAGCCTTCAGTGACTCATGTTGGGCCGTATTAAAGGCAAAATTAAGCCACCACATGGAGCAGTCTCATTTACTCTGTGAATTGCTATGTAAGGCAGTAAGTGCCCCTTTCAAATTGCAAGTAACACATTCCGCAAATGATGGTTGAGGCTGATAGGGGATAGTGACTTGGCAGAGAGCCTGCTCAACACGAAATCTCCTAAAGCCCTTAGATTTAAAAGCAGGAGAATTGTAGCTCACCAAACACCTTGTTTGGCCAAAGGTGGAAATCGTCCCTGAGAGGTGTCGAATAGCACACACACCAACAAGTTTTGCACCACCTCGGTTCCGAGAGTTCCGGAACCTGTACAGAAAATTGGAATAGAGATCAACATAAACATCATTTCTGCCTTTTTTACTGCTATGAAAACCACACATTGCTTGTTGTACCACCATCCAGCGAGAACTTCAGAGTTGGTGGTCCAGACTGCTGTACACACTGGTACCTCTTAACACCCAGTAGCACGTCCTCTTGCATTGATGCATGCCTGTATTCGTCGTGACATGCTATCCACAATTTCATCAAAGCACTGTTGGTTCAAATTGTCCCATCCCTCAATGGCGATTCGGCGTAGACCCCTCAGAGTGGTTGGTGGGTCACGTCATCCATAAACAGCCATTTCCAAACTATCCCAGGCATGTTCGATAGGATTCGTGTCTGGAGAACATAGTGGCCACTCTAGTCGAGCGATGTCGCTATCATAAAGGGAGTCATTCACATGATGTGCAGGATAGGGGGCGCGAATTGTTGTCCATGAAAACGAATTCCTCGCCAATATGCTGCCGATACGGTTGCACTATCAGTCGGAGGATGGCATTTTCGTATCGTACAGCTGTTACAGCGCCTTCCATGACCACCAGCGGCGTACGTCGGCCTAACGTAATGCCACCCCAAAACATCAGGGAACCTCCAACTTGCTGCACTCGATGGACAGTGTGACTAAGGCATTCAGCCTGACCGGGTTGCCTCCAAACACGTCTGTGACGATTGTCTGGTTGAAGGCACACGCGACACTCATCGGTGAAGCGAACGTGATGCCAATTCTGAGCAGTCCATTTGACATGTTGTTGGGCCCATCTGTACCGTGCTGCATGGTGTCATGGTTGCAAAGATGGACCTCGCCACAGAGATCAGGACTGAAGTTGCGCATCATGCAGCCTATTGCGCACAGTTTGATTCGTAAGACGACGTCTTGTGGCGGCACGAAAAACATTGTTCAACATGGTTGCGTTGCTGTCGGGGTTCCCCCCAGCCATAATCTTTAGGTAGCAGCCATCCACTGCAGTAGTACCCCTTCGGCGGCCTGAGCGAGTCATGGCATCATCAGTTCCCGACTCTCTGTATCTTCTCCATGTCCTACGTGTTCCTACGAGCTACAATCCGTAGGTAGTGGTCATCCTCTGCAGTAGTAGCCCTCGGGCGGCCGGAGCAAGACATGTCGTTGACAGTTCCTGTCTCTCTGTATATCTTTTCCATGTTTGAACAACATCGCTGTGGTTCCAAGACGCCTGGACACTTCCCTTGTTGAGAGACCTTCCTGGCACAAAGTAACAACGTGGACGCGGTATTGACCATCTAGGCATGGTTGAACTACAGACAACATGAGCCATGAACTTCCTTCCTGGTGGAATGACGAACTGATCGGCTCTCGGACCCTCTCCATATAATAGATGCTGCTCATGCATGGTTATTTACATCTCTGGGCGGGTTTAGAACATCTCTGACCAGGCAAAGTGAGAGTGTCTGCAATACAATATCCACAGTCAATGTCTATCTTCAGGAGTTCTGGGAAATGGGCTGATGCAAAACTTTTTTGATTTGTTTAATAGGGCCCGTAACCCCATGACTAGGGATTCACCAACAGAAGTATTAGAAGGCGTCCACTACCATGAACACGTGCCGGTTATGATCGCAATTGCTTGCCAAAAGAACAATATAGACGATGAACTACTTATCTATAGGATAAGTTTCCCTACTCAATGGGAGAAGACCTCTACTGGGGCTCGAATTAGGCTTTGCTCTTTTGCAGATTTCACACTCACTTACCATCTGCCGAACATCATTGTGTGTTGTTGTTGTGGTCTTCAGTCCTGAGACTGGTTTGATCCACCTCTCCACGCTACTCTATCCCGTGCAAGCTTCTTCATCTGCCAGTACCTATTGCAACCTGCATCCTTCTGAATCTGCTTACTGTATTCATCTCTTGGTCTCCATCTACAATTTTTACCCTCCACACTGCCCACCAATACTAAATTGGTGATCCCTTGATGCCTCAGAACATGTCCTATCAACTGATCCCTTCTTCTAGTCAAGTTGTGCCACAAATTTCTCTTCTCCCCTATTCCATTCAGTAACTCCAGTTATGTGATCTACTCATCTAATCTTCAGCATTCTTCTGTAGCACCACATCTCGAAATCTTCTATTCTCTTCTTGTCTAAACTATTTATCGTCCATGTTTCACTTGCATATATAGCGTCCCCAGTGCCATATTACGAAAAGACAATATTTATAAAGAAGACATTCATAATTTGTAAGAGATTTTTTTTCATGTAGCCGTAACATAAGAATTTCTCTGTCCAAGTTTCAAATGCAAAGAAATAATTTATGACAAGATACACTCTTTTGTTAATTTTTTAGTCGTCTTCATTACTTCTTCTCTTGTTTTTCTGGTGTGTCGACGGACATCTTGCGTGTGCTGACAAATGTAAGCATATTTGTATGAGTTAAGCATATAATATACTGATTTAATATTATTGTGCACTTTTAATTTGTAAGAGGTGATCCCGATTTCATGTCCGCCTTCCTTGAATTAACCTGCATTCAAGTAATTTACAGCTCAACAATTGCAGCGGCCGATGCAGCCAACGACGCCATTACGTGGCGATATTAACTTATGAAAAAAATTAGCGGAAGCTGAAAGCTCGCCCGCTATTAGCATAATATTAATTTTTCTCCACAGCCGCCCGACGTTGCAGAAAATACTTAGCTTTAAGATTCTTATTTTCAGTACCATAGCCGAGACCCAGAGCCAGGACTCTGACTACAATACAATGGTTAACGGAGGTAAGAAAACTCTCGCGCGTGTGTGGGCCGCAATTGTAACTAATAACTAAAGATCTTATGCTTTAAGGTGAACTGACTAGCCGAGGAAATTAATATGAAAAGTTTAATACATTGTACAACTTATATGCTCATGTTTTAAGATTCAACGAGTCTAACATTCATTAACGTAACGAATAACTTGAAATTAATACTGTTAAAAAGGAGAACTTCAGGAACGCATTTAATCGTAAAATCAAAATTCAAATGAAATATCATTTTATTAAGGCCCACCACGTAAGTCGGCAACAATCAAATAATAATAATCACAATAATAATATATATATTAAATTACGACGGCCGAAGTTACGCGAGATTGGCGCCGCAACTTTGGGGCCCGATTAATATGATTCTATTGTACTGAATGTAATTATGTATGTGTCTAATTGTTGTATAATATTAATGCTTGTATGAATTCTTTTACATGTACAACAACAAAACCACACCCTGAGGAGATCTGGAGAGGAAAAAGAGTAGAAAAGAAAAAGGATTGCGAGAAAGAAAAATAAGTAAGGTAAGGCCTATTGTGCAAGCATCCTATGTAGCTCTGTGCGGTATATCGAACCCATGTGCACATGAGATACCTTCGGTGTTTTGTTTATTTATATGTTTATTTTTGGAGGGGATAATTATTCGTGTGTGTATCAGTGTTAAAGATTTGTCAGTGGCTTAAAGTGAATTTAGTATGGGTAAGATAGGACAACCTAAAGCATCCGTACCAGAAGAACAAAATTCTGTTAATATGGAAAGTGAGGATCATGTGCAATACGTAAACGAATCCCAAGCCACCGCCTCGGATAACATAATTTCCGGAGCGGGGGGCGAGGATCTGTGGACGGTGAATGACGCTCCACAGCAGAATGGGAATAGAGTAACAACTCCACTGCCTGGGCAGGGGGGCCAATCGAGTGCTAGATTAAGCGGGACACCAGTATGCTCACCGATTGCAGACCCATTTGCAGAATTTCTGCGCAGGTTAGAAGAAAGAGATAGGGAAAGACATCAGAAACTGGCTCAGATGCTCTATGAGCAAGAGCAACAAAGAGAACAGAAAGAAAGGGAAAAAGAAAGAATGTCAGAACAGAGGGAAAAACAAAGAGACGAAAAACTGGCTCAGATGCTACATGAGCAGGAGAAAAAATTAACGCAAATGCTACATGACCAAGGGAAAGAATTTACGCAAAAGCTCAGTGAGCAAGAGCAGCGCAGTGAAGCGAAACTAGACCGTATACAAAGCGAACTTGCCGAGATGCGGGACGCATGCAAAGAAATACCCGATCTTGTGCAAAGCTTGGCCGGCGAGATGCAAAAATTACAGATATCGCAGGCTAGGCTTGAAGATAATGTCCAGACTTTAACCAACCGCGTGGATAATGTGGAGATAGATGCACGGAAAAGTATTGACGCATATTTGGAAGTGCAAGCTCAAAAAGTAGAAAAAGAATTAAATGAATGGCTAGAAGTAAAGGATCGCGAGATATCTGCAAAGATTGAAAGCGACGTAAAAACAGCTGTAGAACAAGCGACTGCGGCCGCGAGTGTAAATATTGACGCTAGCGCTGCCGCACTAAATGCCGAATTAACACAGATCAAGTCCCGTGTGACAGTGGAGTTACCAAATTGGCAACAGGAGGTCGCGCGAAGACTGTCTGCGTTGGAAAGCAATGTAAACAGTGGCGGACAGATCATGAATCCGACTCCGCGCACTGATTACTATAATAACGCTGACGGTAGGCAGGGTACGAGTGCGCAACCGCAACCTAATGCGAATTATGAGCACGAACAACATGCGATACCGTGCAGCGCACATCACGAAGTGATGAATATCCCAGAATGTAGAAATCAGACGTGCAAAAAAGAGGACAATGTAATAAAACACAGGACATTCCAACCCTTCAATAGCGAAAAGGGAAATGTCCACCCTGTTGCATTTATTAAGAGCTTCAGGAATGTTTTTCCCAGGACATGGACGGAAAGACAAAGAATACAGTTCGTGGTCTCCTTTATTCAAGGTGACGCGGCACTGTGGGCCACCGACGTGTCCGAAAAATGTCTAACGATGCAACAGTTTGAAGGTGCATTCTTGCAAAAATTCTGGTCCGATAGCGTCCAAGAAAGACTACGAAAGGAGTTGTACAGTCCAGAAATGTACAATCCTAAGATGGGAACGTTACGCAAATATTTCGAAAAGTATATAAACAAAACTAGGTACTGGGACGAGCCAATGTCCGATCGTGACATAATCAGATTGATAAAAATGAAGTTGCCCAGTGAAATTAAAAGATATTTCATCAATGTGCCGGAATACGATATAGAACAATTCATGAAAATAGTGGATTCTGTTGACTTATTGATCGAAGATATGAAAACCGAAAACAAGTGGAACCATGCAGGCTGTAATCAACAAAAAGCCGATTACAATAGCAGCCACAGTAACGGTAGTAACAACGGGAGTAAGCAAGAGCACCGGCGACAGAATCGAGGCACAAACAGTGGCAATGGTTATAACGGCAACGGTTATAATCGTCAAAATCGAAAGAGACATCATGATGGACGCATGAGTAATGGATATAATGGTAACGGCAATCCGCAATGGCGGAACAACCGAAACCAGTGGCGTGGTTGTAATGAACCGACACCACAGTGGCAACAAAACACAGCGCCACAATGGAACGCCAACCCAGGTCCATCACAGAACATGTCAGGGAGTTATAACCGACCACCGCAAAACCAGAGCCATACACAATATCAAATTACACCATCGGGGAGGCAGGGTGGCCAACCCAACAGTAGCAACAACAACAACCAGAACCACAATGTGAGGTTAGTGGAAGTGACAGACAACTGTCAACCCACTAATGCTCATCCGTTAAACTAAAGACAGCCACAATACGCTCTCCGTTGTTGGCTGCAGGATGGTGTAGTGAGGGCACATTCACGGATGACAGCCATAAACTTTGTATGCTGAGATACAATGAAGGAACAAAAATAGAAAAGGAACTTGTAGACATACCGCAGAAATGTAACCGAACCGACAAAAGTGTTGTGCAGGCTATATTGCAAGCAGATATGTATGGAGCACCAATACACATAATAGTCGATACCGGTGCGTCAACCAATGTCATGAGTGCAAATTTTTACAAGTACTTGAGTCAAAATAATAGAATACCAGTATTGCCAGTGAAGAATTGTCGTGTTACAGGTGCAATAGGTGCACAATCTCATATCATAAAGCACCAGGTGCAAGTCGAGTTTACGGTAGGAAATGAAGCAATGAAAAGCTCGTTCCTAGTAGTTAAGGGATTAGGTGTTGCTTGCATCCTGGGGATGGAATTTTTACGCCAGAGGGACGCAAAAATCGACCTCTTGTGCGGGGAAGTAAGCCTTATGAATGAGGACAGACGTGTAATTTTGCCATTGTTGAGGACACGGGAAGTGCACGGTAAATATTGCCGGAACTTTCAGTCGAGATTCGAAGGAATGCAGGTAATGAATTTATATTCTGACTTAAGTACAAGACAAGCATATTATGAAGAATTTATTACTGAAGATAAAGAGGAAAAAAGGAAACTGATAGCCATGAAAGTTACGGAGTCAGAACATTTGACTGAAGCACAACAAAACGAATTGACTCAGCTACTTACAGATTATGAGAATGTGTTTTCGGAAAACCCGGTGTTATCGAGGGCTACACCTATAACATCGAAATGGTACCTCGCGATACTTTCTGTCACGCAAACTACACCATCCCGTGGTCAAAGAAGGAGGCAGTTACGAAGGAAATAAGGAAAATGCTTGATTGGGGGATAATTGAACCATCTCTATCCCCGTACAGCAGTCCGCTCGTGGCCGTAGCGAAAGCGGACGGCAGTATACGTCTCGTGTTTGATGCGCGCAATATTAAGAAAATAATTGTACCTGTCAGAACGCGACCAGAAAACCTGGATGAACAGATACAGAAGTTTTATGGAGTTAAATATCTGACCTCTGTCGATATGCGTTCATCGTATTGGCAAATCCCACTAACTGAATCATCAAGAAAGCACACTGCCTTCGTGTTTGCCGGCAGAAGTTACCAATTTAAAGTTTTACCATTTGGATTAAATGTTAGTGCAGGTGTCTTCATTGCAGCGCTCGATAAAGTATTAGGACCGGATTTGTTGGACCGAGTAACGTTGTATGTCGATGACTTATTAATAGCTACTCCCGATTGGGAAAGCCATATGGACACGCTGAGATGCGTACTAAAAAGATTTTCTGAGGTAGGCGTAACAGCAAACCTCGCAAAATCCAAATTTGGCAGGGAGAGAATAAAATTTCTTGGTCATGTAATATCACCTACAGGTATTGTGCCCGATCCGAAGAAAATGGCAGCAATTGAGAACTTCCCTCCTCCTAGAACCAAGAAGCAGTTAAAGGCATTTCTGGGTCTAGTGTCATTTTTCAGACGAGTCATACCTGACCAACTTTTAAATGATAATACCCTGTTAAACTTGTTGAGAAAGAATACACCCTGGATATGGAATGAACTGTGCCAGCAGTCATTTGAGCAAATACGACAAGCCCTTCTAAATGCTAATCTACTGTCACATCCTGACATGTCAAAGGAATTTTGCCTTGCTACAGACGCCTCCACTGTCGGACTAGGAGCGTGTTTATTTCAAATCGATGGGGATGGTGGAAACAAGAACGTAAGAATAATCGGTTTCGCAAGCCGAGTGTTGTCAAGTTGTGAACGATCATATACAGTCACCGAACTCGAAACACTAGCAGTAGTATGGGCCATGAAGAAGTTCAGATACTATGTATACGGAAAAAATGTAAAAATTTTCTGTGATCATCAGGCCTTAAGTTTTTTGCTGACATGCAAGTTAATGCACGACAGGTTGACTAGGTGGGTGCTTGCTCTGCAGGAATATCAATTTCAAATAATGTATATAAAAGGTTGTGACAACGTAGTGCCTGATGCCTTGTCACGGTTGCCGCAAGGTCTGCCTGAGTTAACAACAATACTAGAACAGGCAACAGAGTACAAAATTTTAGTTATGAAAGACCCTACTTGTCGAAAAAAGTTCCTGCAGACCTGCAAGCGACTGCCTAGTTTACAGGACGAAGATCCCGCCTTGGGAAAAGCCAAACAAGAACTCCTATCTTCGGGTGGAAATCAGATAGCTAGCCATTATTCTGTGCAAAATGGGGTATTATATTACCGGAAGGATGTTAACAAGGACTGGTGGTGTATCTGTGTACCGGAAGTATGTATCAGTGATTTAATCTGGCACGTGCACCTTTCGTGGGGACACGTGGGTATTGAAAAATGTAGAGCACTTCTTGCAAGACAATGTCATTTTAAGAATATGAAAAGAATAATTCAGAATGTTGTAAGGACATGTGTAGTTTGTCAAAGGACGAAACCTACAAATCTGCCCACTGTAAGTGAATTGCACCCTGTTGTTCCTAACAAACCATTACGACTAGTTTCTGTTGACATTCTAGGGCCACTACCCACTGGCAGAGGTGGTGTGAAATATGTATTTGCTGTATATGATGCCTTTTCCAAATTTCTAAAATTGTATCCTGTAAAAGCTTCAACGGCCACACCCCTCATTCAGAAATTACGAACAGATTATTTTGTTAATGTTGGCAAACCACAGATCATATTATCCGATAATGCCACCTATTTTACTGGTCTCAAATGGAAAACGTTTCTACAAGAGCAAGGTGTTAAACACATTTTTGTAGCTCGATTTCACCCGGAGAGCAGTCTTGTAGAGCGTACCTTTAAAGAGTTGAACAGGTTCATGAGAACTTACATTCCGAATCGCCACACCAAGTGGGCAGAATACGTTTCGACTTTTGAGGAACTCCACAATAGATTGCCACATTCAGCCACCGGTTATACTCCATTAGAAGTCATGTTTGGGAAGAATGAAACCGACAGCTGGCTGTCACCATTACCAACTGTACCACGACAAGTTGTACCTCACGAACAAATTATAGCTGAGACACTAAATAACTTAACGAGGTGCGCGGAGCGCCGAAAGAAGAAGCATGATAAGAAAATAAAGAAGGTAACAGTGTATCAACCAGATGACTTGGTGCTAATAAGGACTCATCCCAAGTCATCTCTGTTAGCGAAAAAGAATAAAAAATGGCAACCGGTGTATGCCGGGCCCTACAAAATCATAGACATACCACATGGATGTAGCTATTTGTTGGGTGACGTAGAATCGGGAGAGGTTAAAGGACTCTATCCATACAAAGACTTAAAGAAGTTTGCTCAGTAGAGCAACGTTTACATTTGTGTATGATAGGTTAAGTTTATAGTGTATTTTTTTGTGAGTAAATGTTCAGATTTTAGTGTAACATTTAAAGACAATGAGACACACAAGATTAGTGCGCTTCAATTTTGTAGATGTTAAGGAATAATAGTATTTTTAAACAAATGCATTTTGAAAAAAAATGAACGTAGATTTAAGAATATTTTACAAATTTCATGTTTAAAAACGCTTTAAAAAATATTAAAAAAAAATTCAACAGCATGTAATGATGAAAGAATTTTTCATTAGTGTGTCATGGATATTTTTGAACTGTAGTAGTAACGCAACTTATGAAATTCAATATTATAGTGTATATGTTGTTCCATGTATTTATGTCTATACCGATCTTGAAATATGCTCAAGCATAATTTACTTAACAATATCAGTGCAGGGTGTACATCACCCAAGGTACCTCATGTGTTGTGGACAAGGTACAAAGCAAATCAGTAAACGCGACTACCGCTAAGCACTGTTAAAATATATTGCCATCTGCTAAGGCAGAGATTTGCACGAATTTGTAGTGTAAACAAAAGTCACAAATCTAACGTTAATCTAGGAACTTGCACGCTAGGCCTAGATTATAAAATGTGTACAATAATGCGAGAGGCAAAGTTTTGTAAAGTCGAGCCTGGCTCTGGAGGGCAAGTACGCAATGAGTGGGCAGACATGACATGGGGACTTACCTCAGATGAGACGGAAATACAATTGTATAGTCAAAAAATCTGAAGGCAAGTACGACTCTAAGTGGAAAATGAAAAGAGATAATTAGTGCGAGAGACTGGTAAAATCCAGCACGAGCCAAAATCCAGTTCAGACTGAATGAAATACATTAGCGTTTGTGAACTAATCGAAACAGTTACTTTAAGCAGTGTGAAAAACTGTGAAGGTGAAACTGTGTGATACGGATAGTGAAGTGCTAGTATTGAACGTTCAACAGCGGTAAAGACGCCAAACGCCAATATTACGCACGAAAAACTGTGAATTTGCTTATAAATGTGAACTGTTAACGTGTAGTGAACCCACAGTAAATATTTTTGGGACAGGCTGTAATTTCAGTGAGTACAACAATGCGAGACTGGAATGCGATGCATGGACTGTTGCAAGACAGCGACCGCAGAAACGGCGAATGTTTGTGCTAAGCTCGTACTGGGACACTCACCAGTGCCTGCGAGTGCGGCGAAAACATAAATAATTGTATCAAGACAAAAACTGACGTGTAATGGAAACAGTGGCGCATCAAAACTTCATTCACAGGAGAAGATCCATGTCATGTATTCTGCAAGACAGTGCTAGCTTGACACTCGGAAACTGGCGAAAACTTAACAACAACTGCCGCACTAATAAATTCTTCTTTCCCACTAGCGTAGCCATCTGCAGCGGGAAACAAATATTACGTTGGTTGTGTGTATGTTTCATGTACTACGTCGGAGATGCGTAGCAGAGCTGACTCCTGCCAACAAGAGCGGGGGGCGAATATCATCCCACTCCGCCACGCCCGGCCGAGACAGAAGCGCATCGCCAACCGTGCAGCCGATCAGCTGATTCTGACGTTCCGCGACGGCGAGACACACTCTGGCGTCGGGCGGGCGTTGACCTCTCCGCAGCCGCCGCGAACGCCGAGCACCGAACACACCAACCGACGCCGTCGCGAGCCAAACGTCGCGGCGTAGATAATCAACGACACCGCAGTCAAATGTTATAATGACCTCATTTTTTGCATAGTGCAACAAAAATATTTGTATGCACATCCTGTACCCCAATGACATTCCAGAAACAATTAAGTGAAGGTGACCAAAGCAGTTAGTCTGTCGCTCCGCCGAGGTTTTCCCCAGGTTTCCCTACGGCCGCGCCAAATGGGGAGCGAACAGTTGACACCCCTGGGACTTCAAATATTCCGGACTAACTCGTGGTTGTACACCTTGAACTTCATCTGTATTACACCTTGTGTGCAACACACCTCAGTAATTACTACTGTGTAAATATACGATGTGACATATGTAAACTGTGAAAGAAAAATCTGCGTGTGGACACTGTGGACATGAAAGAGGAAATATTTATGTCAAAAAACATGAACATTTTTTATGACATAAACATTTCGGGGGGCAATATAGCGTCCCCAGTGCCATATTACGAAAAGACAATATTTATAAAGAAGACATTCATAATTTGTAAGAGATTTTTTTTCATGTAGCCGTAACATAAGAATTTCTCTGTCCAAGTTTCAAATGCAAAGAAATAATTTATGACAAGATACACTCTTTTGTTAATTTTTTAGTCGTCTTCATTACTTCTCTTGTTTTTCTGGTGTGTCGACGGACATCTTGCGTGTGCTGACAAATGTAAGCATATTTGTATGAGTTAAGCATATAATATACTGATTTAATATTATTGTGCACTTTTAATTTGTAAGAGGTGATCCCGATTTCATGTCCGCCTTCCTTGAATTAACCTGCATTCAAGTAATTTACAGCTCAACAATTGCAGCGGCCGATGCAGCCAACGACGCCATTACGTGGCGATATTAACTTATGAAAAAAATTAGCGGAAGCTGAAAGCTCGCCCGCTATTAGCATAATATTAATTTTTCTCCACAGCCGCCCGACGTTGCAGAAAATACTTAGCTTTAAGATTCTTATTTTCAGTACCATAGCCGAGACCCAGAGCCAGGACTCTGACTACAATACAATGGTTAACGGAGGTAAGAAAACTCTCGCGCGTGTGTGGGCCGCAATTGTAACTAATAACTAAAGATCTTATGCTTTAAGGTGAACTGACTAGCCGAGGAAATTAATATGAAAAGTTTAATACATTGTACAACTTATATGCTCATGTTTTAAGATTCAACGAGTCTAACATTCATTAACGTAACGAATAACTTGAAATTAATACTGTTAAAAAGGAGAACTTCAGGAACGCATTTAATCGTAAAATCAAAATTCAAATGAAATATCATTTTATTAAGGCCCACCACGTAAGTCGGCAACAATCAAATAATAATAATCACAATAATAATATATATATTAAATTACGACGGCCGAAGTTACGCGAGACATACATGGCTACACCCCATACAAATACTTTCAATACTTTCAAAAACGATTTCCTGACACTTAAATCTATACTCGATGTTAACAAATTTCTCTTCTTGAGAAACGATTTTCTTGCCATTGCCAGTCTACATTTTATATCCTCTCTACTTTGACCATCATCAGTTATTTTGCTTCCCAAATAGCAAAACTCATCTACTACTTTAAGTGTCTCATTTCCTAAACTAATTCCCTCAGCATCACCTTATATAATTAGACTACATTCCACTATCCTAGTTTTGCTTTTGTTGATGTTCATCTTATAGCCTCCTTTCAAGACACTGTCCATTCTGTTCAACTGCTCTTCCAGGTCCTTTGCTGTCTCTGATAGAATTACAATGTTGTCAGCAAACCCCAAAGTTTATATTTCTTCTCCATGGATTTCAATACCTACTTCGAACTTTTCTTTTGTTTCCTTTACTGCTTGCTCAATATACAGATTGAATAGCATCGGGGAGAAGCCACAACCCTGTCTCACTCCCTTCCCAACCACTGCTTCCCTTTCATGTCCCTCGACTCTTATAACTGCCATCTGGTTTCTGTACAAATTGTAAATAGCCTTTCGCTCCCTGTATTTTACCCCTGCCACCTTCAGAATTTGAAAGAGAGTATTCCAGTCAACATTGTCAAAAGCTTTCTCTAAGTCTACAAATGCTGGAAACGTAGGTTTGCCTTTCCTTAATCTATTTTCTAAGATCAGTCATAGGGTCAGTATTGCCTCACGTGTTCCAACATTTTTACAGAATCCGAACTGATCTTCCCCGAGGTCATCTTCTACCAGTTTTTCCATTTGTCTATAAAGAATTCGGGTTAGTATTTTGCAGCCGTGACTTATTAAACTGATAGTTCGGTAATTTGCACATCTGTCAATACCTGCTTTCTTTGGGATAGGAATTATTATATTCTTCTTGAAGTCTGAGGGTATTTCAGCTGTCTCATACATCTTGCTCACCAGATGGTAGAGTTTTGTGAGGGCTGGCTCTCCCAAGGCTATCAGTAGTTCTAATGGGATGTTGTCTACACCTGGGGTGTTGTTTCGACTTAGGTCTTTCAGTACTCTGTCAAACTCTTCACGCATTATCTTCTCTCACATTTCATCTTCATCTACGTCCTCTTCCACTTCCATAATATTGCCTTCAAGTACATTGCCCTTGTATAGACCCTCTATATACTCCTTCCACCTTTCTGCTTTTGCTTCTCTGCTTATAACTGTGTTTCCATCTGAGCTCTTGATATTCATACAGGTGGTTCTCTTTTTTCCGAAGGTCTCTTTAATTTTCCTGTAGGCAGTAGCTATCTTACCCCTAGTGATATATGCCTCTACATCCTTACATTTGCCCTCTAGCCATCCCTGCTTAGCCTTTTTGCACTTCCTATCGATCTGATTTTTGAGACGTTTGTATTCCTTTTTGCCTGCTTCATTTACTGCATTTTTACCCCCATTCCATATTCACCTACTACGTTTCCTTCTCTTCCTTTTCCTACTATCGAATTCCAGTCACCCACGACTATTAAATTTTCGTCTCCTTTCACTATCTGAATAATTTCTTTTATCTCATCATACATTTCATCAATCTCTTCGTCATCTGCAGAGCTGGTTGGCATATAAGTTTGTACAATGATGGTAGGTGTGGGCTTCGTGTCTATCTTGGGCACAATAATGCATTCACTATGCTGTTTGTAGTAGCTTACCTGCACTCCCATTTTTTATTCGTTATTAAACCTACCCTTGCATTATCCCTATTTGATTTTGTGTTTATAACTGTGTATTCACCTGACCCAAAGTCTTGTTCCTCCTGCCATCGAACGTCACCAATTCCCACTATATCTGACTTTAACCTATCCATTTCCCTTTATAAATTTTCTAACCTACCTGCCTGATGAAGAGATCGGACACTCCATGCTCCGATCTGTAGAATGCCAGTTTTCGTTCCCTTGATAACGACGTCCTCCGGAGTAGTCCCCATGCGGAGATCCGAATGGGGGACTATTTTACCTCCGGAATATTTTACCCAAGAGGACGCAATTATCATTTAACCACACAGTAAAGCTGCATGCCCTCGGGAAAAATTATGGCTGTTGTTTCCCCTTGCTTTCAGCCGTTTGCAGTACCAGCACAGCAAGGCCGTTTTGGTTAGTGTTACAAGGCCAGATCAGTCAATCTTCCAGACTGTTGCCCCTGCAACTACTGAAAAGGCTGTTGCCCCTCTTCAGACACCATATGTTTGTCTGGTCTCTCAATAGATACCGCTCCATTGTGGTTGCACATACAGTACGGCTATATGTATTGCTGAGGCACGCAAGCCTCCCCACCAACGGCAAGGTCCATGGTTCATAGGGGGAGGAAGTCAAAGGCAGGAAGGCAAAAACACATGGCGCCTAATATTAGCGATAGTTTTGTGAATACCTAGTTGCCCTCCAACCACCGTATGATGAAAGTACCGGAACACTGGCTGGATGAGCTCAACAGACCCGAAAACCATCTGACCTCGCCCCACAACAACAAACTGTGCCCTTGTCGCTGAAATGATTAGCCACCTGTTCCGCATTCAACAGCTTATCCTTAATGGCCTTAATCCTAGGATCACTGTCCAGTCTTTGCCTAAGGTACTCGAAAAGGTCTGAGACTTCTGCTAATGTCCAGCCTACAAAATTCTCTGGACTGGAATACCTTTCAGACTGCTGAACGCCAAACTCAAATACCC
Organism: Schistocerca cancellata; assembly: GCF_023864275.1. Classification (NCBI taxonomy): domain Eukaryota; kingdom Metazoa; phylum Arthropoda; class Insecta; order Orthoptera; family Acrididae; genus Schistocerca; species Schistocerca cancellata. Next base: position 148,555,967 of record NC_064631.1, on the reverse strand, counting down.
AACAGAAGACATAGGCCAGCTGATTGTTGGTGTGATGGATGTGCTGCACCTTGAATTGGGAAGACGAAATTCGGACAGTCCAGCAATCTATACGAACTGTCTTACGTGGGCGCTCCAATACCCATCCGAGGGGTTGATTAACAGTTTCAAGTTTTCGCAATAAGCGTTGCACGGCTCTCTCTGCTATCACTTTGACACCATTAAACTTGTCAGCAAACAATTGGCTATACCGTCACCACGGCTTTATTGTCATGTAACTTTCCACAACTGACACCTGCTGCTCCACTATGAGCACCATGGTCCGCTTTGCACTGTTTCATTCACATTGACCAGTTCGCCCTACGCTCTAAGGCGGTGTGGATCACGTGGTGGGCGTACTGAAGTGTGCGCGCCACAGGGTGTGGTTATATGCATACATTCACATCGGATCGTATCCATTCGTCCCGGCCACTTTTATTTGCCCCACCCCGTACATCTTCATCTATACTCCGCAAGGACCTTATGGAAGAAAGATTATTGGTAAATCATGTGAGCTCAAATTTCTTTAATTTTACGTTCATTTTTTCGCTAAATATACACAGGAGAAAGCCATATATTCGTTTACTCTTGTAAGAAAGAGCATACGCTGTCGGAACTTAAACAGTAAACCACACCATGATGCACAAGCCTGTCTTGTAAAACTGGATTGGCTGAGCATCTCCTGACGCTGTCTTGCTTGCTAAACGAACCTGTATCGAATTCCACCCAAATTCCCTGGATCTTCTCTATTTTCTCTTTGAATCCTATCTGGAACGATCCAAGACTGATGAGCAATATTCGAGTATAAGTCGAACGAGAGTTTTGTAAACTACCTCTTTTGTGCAGAGTCTACCCTTCCTAATAATTGTTCCTATGAATCGCAGTCTGGCATCTGCCTTACTGCTTTTAATTTCATGTGTTGTTCCGCTTTAAATCACCGTGAATGCATACTCCTAGATATTTAATGGATGGAACTGCTTCCAGTGATCGCTCTGCAATCGTGCAGTCATACATTGATGGGTCTTGCCACTTATTTATGCAGAACACACTATATTTGTTTGTGTTGAGGTTCAACAGCCAGTCACTGCCCCAAGCTTAGAGAAGCTGCTAATCTCCCTGGATTTCTCTACAGCTTTATTGCGCCGCGACTCCTCTATATACAACAGCATCATTCACGAAGGACATCATGGAAGTATCGACGATACATGCTCAAGGTGAAACCTAAATCTTTCTAAAGCGAAAAGCAGCACTAGCGCCTCCCATTCGTAGACTGAATACGTAAGCTCTGCTGGGACAACCATCTAGACGTATAGGCCACCGGACTACGTTCCCAGCTGCTCTTGAAGGAGGATTGCCATTACCCCGCAAGTAGAGGCGTCAGTTTGGACCACAAAGGAGAACTCGAAGTTTGGTATAACGAGGACTGGCGGGTTACCGAGAGCCTGCTTAATAGCTTTGAAGGATGCCTGGTGAATTTGTTCCCAGCGGAAATTAACTCCTTTCCTCCATAATTAATTAAGAGGTACGGTCAATTGTGCGAAGTTAGGCACATATTTGCGGAAATAGTTAGCCATCCCAATGAATCTTGCAACCCCCTTTTTATTTACAGGGGGGGGGGGAATTTTTGGAAATTCCTCGTACACTCCTTACCCCTTTGGCAGAGACTAAATGGCCCATAAAGGAAAATGCCGGGGTGCCAAGGTGACTTCACGGTCAATCTTGCTTCGCTAAACCTCTCTAACATTGTTTCCAACATTGCTAACCTACGTAGATAAAACAGCTGTAAGGAAATCTGTTAAGTTCGAAGAGATTCCAATCAGTACAGAAGGAAGTGATGTGCTTAGAACCCTCTGACAGCGGAATTTGGTAACAGGCTTGGTTCAAGCCTAAAACGGTAAAATATTTTGCTCCAGAGAACCATGTGAAGCAATGATGAATATCAGGAAAAGGCACAGACTCGAAGATAACCTTTTCAATATGGTAAAATACTCTCCTCTTTGCGTGCTATCATTTGCCAAAATCTCAATTCTAAATCTGAAACTGTTTATATGATAAATGTTGAGAATATTTCACTCTAGCTTTATCGCTCAATTTTCTCGAGATTGCTGACAGATAGATATCTCTACCAAGTCTAAAGAAAAATTTAATATGTTTGCTAAGTTTCATATCCAACAACATATGATGTAATATGCACCAAATGCAATATCATAGCGACCTCTATTTTTAATTGCACACTTTTCCGAATGTCACTCAGTGTCTTACTTTCACGTAAATAGCACAATAACTATGACCATTAACGAAATGATGGTCATATCATCATGAATACTGACATATAAAGCTACAAGCAAAGCAAAAATGAATTTCTTTTTTAACGACTAGTTTCTGTAAAATTGTTTGAGAAAGATTGCAGGGAGGCGCCTCGATTCTATCATCGCTGATCCGCTGAAATGTGGAAAACACTTATCGGCCTCCCCTTCCAAAGAAACGAATGAACTCGCGCAGCACTTTGAACGAAAACTGTCACTGCGCATTGGTCACCATGTCTTGCGCGAGCAATATCATGTTTATCTGTTCACTAGTGCTTCTTTCAACTACTTTTGACATAGTACAGCACACTACACATAACTGGTCAAAATAAAAGCTGATATTTTTGCATTTCGAACACTTTTCTTCAGTTTCCTTACAATTTTTTACAGAACTAACACACTCACCTTCTGCATCTAGCGTCACCTTCTAAAGATTTAACAGAGGTAGACAAATACAGGATGTTCAGGCATGTTAGCCAACATTCTGGGCACTGAATGTTATCACCAACAGACATTTTATTGTTCTTAAAAATGCATTGGCTACTAAAGGGAAAGCACATGGGGAGACCAGAGAAAGACGTAACGCAAGACTGAAAAAACTTAAAGGAGAGACTGTGTCTGAAGTACATAAATATATACAGTCACTGAAAGGCCGAAATTCACATTATAGCAATCATGGTAACAAATATATACAGGGTGGTCCATTGATCATGACCGGGCCAAATATTTCACGAAATAAGCACCAAACGAAAAAGCTACAACCAACGAAACTTGTCTAGCTTGAAGGAGGAAACGAGATGGTGCTATGGTTGGCCCGCTAGATGGCGCTGCCATAGGTCAAATGGATATCAACTGCGTTTTTTAAATAGGAACCCCCACTTTCTATTACATATTCGTGTAGTACATAAAGAAATATGGATGTTTTAGTTGACCACTTTTTTCTCTTTGTGATAGATGGCGCTGTAATAGTCACAAACGTATGGCTCACAATTTTAGACGAACAGTTGGTAACAGGTACGTTTTCTAAATTAAAATACAGAACGTAGGTACGTTTGAACATATTATTTCGGTTGTTCCAATGTGAAACATGTACCTTTGTGAGCTTATCATTTCTGAGAACGCATGCTGTTACAGCGTGGTTACCTGTAAATACCATGTTAATGCAATAAATGCTCAAAATTACGTCCGTCAGCCTCAATGCATTTGGCAATACGTGTAACGACATTCCTCTAAACAGCGAGTAGTTCGCCTTCCGTAATGTTCGCACATGCATTGACAATGCGCTGACGCATGTTGTCAGGCGTTGTCGGTGGATCACGATAGCAAATATCCTTCAACTTTCCCCACAGAAAGAAATCCGTGGATGTCAGATCCGGTGAACGTGCGGGCCATGGTATGGTGCTTCGACGACCTATCCACTTGTCATGAAATATGCTATTCAGTACCGCTTCAACCGCACGCGAGCTATGCCGGACATCCATCATGTTGGAAGTACATTGCCAATCTGTCATGCAGTGAAACATCTTGTAGTAACATCGGTAGAACATTACGTAGGAAGTCAGCATACACTGCACGATTTAGATTGTCATTGATAAAATGGGGGCCAATTATCCTTCCTCCCATAATGCCGCACCATACATTAACCCGCCAAGGTCGCTGATGTTCCACTTGTCGCAGCCATCGTGGATTTTCCGTTGCCCAATAGTGCATATTATGCCGGTTTTCGTTACTGCTGTTGGCGAATGACGCTTCGTCGTTAAATAGAACGCGTGCAAAAAATCTGTCATCTTCCCATAATTTCTCTTGTGCCCAGTGGCAGAACTGTACATGACGTTCAAAGTCGTCGCCGTGCAATTCCTGGTGCATAGTAATATGGTACAGGTGCAATCGATTTTGATGTAGCATTCTCCAAACCGACGTTTTTGAGATTCCCGAATCTCGCGCAATTTGTCCGCTACTGATGTGCAGATTAGCCGCGACAGCAGCTAAAACACCTACTTGGGCATCATCATTTGTTGCAGGTCGTGGTTGACGTTTCACATGTGGCTGAACACTTCCTGTTTCCTTAAATAACGTAACTATCCGGCGAATGGTCCGGACACTTGGACGATGTCGTCCAGGATACCGAGCAGCATACATAGCACATGCCCATTGGGCATTTTGATCACAATAGTCATACATCAACACGATATCGACCTTTTCCGCAATTGGTAAACGGTCCATTTTAACAAGGGTAATGTATCACGAGGCAAATACCGTCCACATTGGCGGAATGTTACGTGATACCACGTATTTATACGTTTGTGACTATTGCAGCGTCATCTATGACAAAGCGAGAAAAGTGGTCAACTAAAACATCCATATTTCTTTATCTACTACACGAATATGTAATAAAAAGTGGGGGTTCCTATTTAAAAAAAACGCAGTTGATAACCGTTTGACCTATGGCAGCGCCATCTAGCGGGCCAACCATAGCGCAATCTGGTTTCCCCTTTCAAGCTAGATGAGTTTCGTTCTTTGTAGTTTTTTCGTTTGATGCTTATTTTGTGAGATATTTGGACTGGTCACTGTCAATGGACCACCCTGTATATTAACTTAATATATATTTTAACTTAATATTCTAACGTTTCACCTGTTGTAGTCAGAGAAAAATCCTCCTATTAACTTGAAGCCGACGTCTGCCATCTTAATTGCCTTCAGCTGTTTTGATTGTTTCGAGTTCTGAATATTGTTTGATCAAAAATGTCAGTTGATTACAGCGTTTACAGGTTTACTACTTGTTCTGATTGTAGTCTCTAACATCGCTTCATTCAACTGTCCTAATATCTTTTTGGTATACCCTAGAGTATATACCTTTGGTATACCCTAGAGTAGCTAAATCTGGAAAAAGTAAAGTGGGAGTAGTGGAATTAATTGTACTAAGCTTTCTGATGTTGAAGTTTTGACGATATTCTCCCAGGCTGTTACTTCTTCTTTTCACACAAGCTTGTAAAAACAGGATCTCATAGCAGGTTTATGTTTGATGTTTGCCTTTAAGTAAATAGTCTTGCCCATGATGTCGTTTTTACCAGATCGTGTGAGTCCCAATTCTGATACACTTTCACAATTCTTAGAATATTCACATGTATTAGTGATGACAATAATCTGCAGAGAGATCCTTAACAAACATTAGCTGCCAGCGTTCCTGAAACCCAAGTGTGTCATCTTGCATCAATATGTCAAAGACTTCAAACAACCTCCAGGCTGTTATTATTCTTTTAGTTTATGTGCTTTTGACACAGATTAATACCATTACAAAAACTAGAAAAATATGAAACATACTGGTCGAGAATAACGCTTACAGGCATTATTGTTTATGATGATATGGTGTTCCAAATTTTTGTTGACAGTTGTATATTTAATTTGATTTTTGGTGTGTGTTTCTTGCTGATTGTCAAACAAGTGTTTTGTAGTTTTGTGTTTTTTTGTGGATTGTTTACATCTGTTTTAAGTTTCCCATCAAGGTTCACAGATAATAAAAGTAATTTTAGTGTGAACTGTTTTGTGAATCTATTATGCTTTTGATTTCAAAATTACAGCACAATTTTCATGTTTCAAATTTGTCTATTTTCTACTTGGGATAAAACTCACAAAAACTAGACAGCATTTCAGTGTCTCTGTCTCCTAAGTTTTCAGAAGAGTCATAACGCTTCAAAAGATAATTTTATTAATAATTTAGCAATAATGTATAATTTAAAATTTACCGTTTTGTTTTATTATTGAAATTAAGATGGCTATTTCTATAATATTAAGGCTGAGAGTTTTGTTTGTATGTAATACACATTTTGTCTGTTTCAAAATTTATGTTTCTTCTGTAACTGTGAAACTGCAACACATTAAAGATAATTTTAGTTAAGCTTTAAAATCCATATTATATTTCTTGCTTATAGAACTTACAGGATACCCACAGATGCTGTACGTCAAAATACTGTATGAACAGTTTGCACAGATTAAGTTGTAAGACTTGAATCTCCTGAAGATCTACTATTTATTACCATGTATTACCAACTCTTCATCGTTCACCAGCCATGGCTGGGCAGACTGCGTCAAAGTTACAATCAAGTGGTTTACAATATAATGAATTACAGAATAACACCTAAACTTTATACAGGTAATGTATATAGACTATGTCATGTTCAATGTCTCCACTTGCTTTCTTCACAGTCAAAGAATTCTTGGACCGAGTATAGTGGGCATTGTTTTAGGCCTTCGGCAGTTTGTTTCTTGAAGTTGTCCAGCGGCAGGGTCTGCAATTCAACAGGTAGTTTTTTGAACAATCTCATAGTGATCACCAGAAAACTGTCTCTTGTTTTTGTAGAGTTATGTCTTGGTGTTGACAGATGTGAAAATTACCGAACAATCAGTTTAATAAGCCACAGCTGCAAAATACTAACACAAATTCTTTACAGACGAATGGAAAAACTAGTAGAAGCCGACCTCGGGGAAGATCAGTTTGGATTCCGTAGAAATACTGGAACACGTGAGGCAATACTGACCTTATGACTTATCTTAGAAGAAAGATTAAGGAAAGGCAAACCTACATTCCTAGCATTTGTAGACTTAGAGAAAGCTTTTGACAATGTTGACTGGAATACTCTCTTTCAAATTCTAAAGGTGGCAAGGGTAAAATACAGGGAGCGAAAGGCTATTTACAATTTGTACAGAAACCAGATAGCAGTTATAAGAGTCGAGGGACATCAAACGGAAGCAGTGGTTGGGAAGGGAGTAAGACAGGGTTGTAGCCTCTCCCTGATGTTATTCAATCTGTATATTGAGCAAGCAGTAAAGGAAACAAAAGAAAAATTCGGAGTAGGTATTAAAATCCATGGAGAAGAAATAAAAACTTTGAGGTTTGCCGATGACATTGTAATTCTGTCAGAGACAGCAAAGGACTTGGAAGAGCAGTTGAACGGAATGGATGGTGTCTTGAAGGCAGGATATAAGATGAACATCAACAAAAGCAAAACGAGGATAATGGAATGTAGTCGAATTAAGTCGGGTGATGTTGAGGGTATTAGATTAGGAAATGAAACACTTAAAGTAGTAAAGGAGTTTTGCTATTTGGGGAGCAAAATAACTGATGATGGTCTAAGTAGAGAGGATATAAAATGTAGACTGGCAATGGCAAGAAAAGCGTTTCTGAAGAATAGAAATTTGTTAACATCGAGTATAGGTTTAAGTGTCAGGAAGTCATTTCTGAAAGTATTTGTATGGAGTGTAGCCATGTATGGAAGTGAAACATAGACGGTAAATAGTTTGGACAAGAAGAGAATAGAAGCTTTCGAAATGTGGTGCTACAGAAGAATGCTGAAGATTAGATGGGTAGATCACATAACTAATGAGGAAGTATTGAATAGGATTGGGGAGAAGAGAAGTTTGTGGCACAACTTGACCAGAAGAAGGGATCGGTTGGTAGGACATGTTCTGAGGCACCAAGGGATCACCAATTTAGTATTGGAGGGCAGCGTGGAGGGTAAAAATCGTAGGGGGAGACCAAGAGATGAATACACTAAGCAGATTCAGAAGGATGTAGGTTGCAGTAGGTACTGGGAGATGAAGAAGCTTGCACAGGATAGAGTAGCATGGAGAGCTGCATCAAACCAGTCTCAGGACTGAAGACCACAACAACAACAACATGTCTTCTTTGCTGCGGGTATTATGTGTATGGATGTTATGCCTCTTGCTGTAGGTGTCTAGGTTTTCCCTTATGTGGATGAGGCATAGTAATACATAGTGGCTATAAACAGTCATTATTCCCAATCTTCTGAATAATGGTCTGCAGTGTTCCTGGCTGCTGTCCTATGTAATAATTCTTATTGCCTTCTTTTGCAGTAGCAGCACATCTTTGCAGCCTGTTGAATGACCCGATAGTTGTAATCAATACACAATGTGGCTATCAAATAAAGCATTGTAGACAGTTATCAGAAACTGGTCTGTAATCACTTTTGTTAATCTTCGTAGGAGGTATATTACACGAGAGAGTTTCTTGCATACATGCACAGTATGTCCATTCCATGAGAGTTTGTGGTCTATTGTGAACTCTAACAGTTTCACAGATTCTGTATGCTCAGAGTATGTGTTTTTTCTAAGGCAGCTTACCATATGTTGGGTTTTTTCTTTGTTTGCTTTCATCTTGTTGGTGATGAGCCCTTTTTTAGCGTTTTCGAACTGTACATAAGACTTCATGACAGCTTGGACAGAATTTTCCCCTTTGGCAATAAGAGTGGTGTTGCCCACAAATTGTAGTGTCTCACCAACTTCACTTAGATCATTTACAAAACTGAGGAAGAGGAATGGGGCTATGACCAAACCTTGTGGCATGCTGTGTTCTACCTTCTGTTCCTGTGACGTTGCTCCTTGGATTGAAACAATTTGCCTTCTGTTTTACAGGTAAGACTTGGAGTAAAACTTCATCATAGAGATGAACTAGAAAGCTTTAATGAATCTAGCGATACCATACCCAAGATGTTGTAAATCTAAAGTCCTCTATTGGAAAGCGTTTCACCGTATGTGTAAAATACAGAATTCCCATAAGAAATCAGTTGGATATTGAATGAATAAAATGATAGCTGCTTACAGTAAAAAGCTTCATTGGTTGCAATATTAAGAAGTAGAAGATTCTTCTGGTAATACATACAGATTGCTTTCTTAATCACAGATTTTCTGGTTGTCAAACGTTCACAGCGTTTCATCTGGAACAACTCATCTGCTTTTTCCTTTGGCACTGGTATATAGTTCATAATATCTTGTTAGTTATTGTTTCTACTTATTCAAAGCTTGCATCTGAGTTGCATCTTTCTCATTGTTTATCTGTGAATCAAGTTTAGAACAATTGGCTTTAAATTGTTCACACACTGAACATGTGTCAGTGCTGGAGCACCCAAAACTTATGTTGTAGTTAGTCGCAAAAGCCAGTCTATAATGTTCATATGTTTTCGTAATTGTATTTTATTTGTCTCATAACATGCACTTTACGATCTCATGGTCTGTAAAACATATGTTATGAGACAAACAAAATACAAATATGTATGAACAATGTAGACTTGACCTCTGTGACTAACTACAACATCAGCCTTGTATTTGTATTTCAGCCAATGAAGCAGGTATCACTTTACTTATTCAGTATTCATTTTCTTCCTTTAAGGATTTCTGTACTTTATAAATATGAAGAAACGAGTAGTACCAGAGTTTAACATAACAGTTTCGCCACTCACTGCTGTAGAAGTTGTTACCATGTGACAGCGGAGTGACACTAACACTCCAAGCAACGAGAAAGGAGAACATCAGATGTGTCATAAGCATGCTTTTTTTGCATCCATTTCCTACGTGATTTATGAAATATTTGAATTATTATTATTATTATTGCCTCCTAGAGCTTGGGTAATATCAGAAGGCATAGATGTTTCTAAAAATTATTCTAAAATAAGCGCAAGTAGGGATAAAAATCATGAATCCAGTGGCAAGCTAGAACACATTCGTGAAAAAACACTTGTGATGTTGGATAGATCTGCAGCTTACCACGTTGATATCAAAAGAATAGAAACACACAGATTAACAGGTATGTACAAAATGGATTGACGCCCCATTTAAACACACAGAGTCACACATAAGAAGCACAGGTATGTACCTCTAAGTGCAACAGGGAGCCAGCCGGAGTGGCCGTGCGGTTTTAGGCGCTACAGTCTGGAGCTGAGCGACCGCTACTGTCCCAGGTTCGAATCCTGCATCGGGCATAGATGTGTGTGATGTCCTTAGGTTAGTTAGGTTTAATTAGTTCTAAGTTATAGGCGACTGATGTCCTCAGAAGTTAAGTCACATAGTGCTCAGAGCCATTTGAACCATTTTGCAAAAGGGGATGACGCCCCATTTCTCGTTCTGTAGACCTCCTGTGTTTTATTCATTGTCGCCTATTGCAACGAGTACGACCTTCCTCTTTATATTATTCTAAGTGGGACAAGCAACTGCCAGGCAGTGGGAGAAATATGCTGTATGTGTAACTTCCAAGTCCTCAAACCCAAAAGCACTGTCAAGAGTGCTGTCATATGTTAAATTTGCCATTAGAGATGTTTCATCGATTGACATATTCACTAGTTTATCTGTATCGGACAAATCCTGTACCTTCTGGTTTAAAAGGTGGAACGTATTCTCACTTATCCTATGTTTCATTCATATGCCTTCCACATACCTCTGTAATGTACGCACTTGTGGAAGCAAACCACAATATTTGCCGATGACACAAGTATACTAATAACGGGTACTGATACAGAGGACCACTACCAAAACATTAAACCGCTTATGTCGTCAATCAGCAAATAGTTCAACGAGAACAAACTGATTATAAACATACAGAAAACAACGTACATCAACTTCAGACTCTCGTCCCAAAAACAAGAAATGCCTGATGTGATTCTAAATAACCAAGAGCTTATGTATGTGGACTCTGTCAAGTTTCTTGGCATATGGCTTGAAGAAAATCTTAAGTGGGGGACTCACACAAATTATATCTCGAAAAAGCTCTCAACTGTGTGTTACATTTTAAGGATACTCAAAAAATCAGTCACAAAATCTTTTCTCATACATGTATATTATGCTTACTTCCATTCTACATTACAATATGGAAACATATTTCGGGGGAACTCACCTGGAGGTAGATATATTTTCAAAATGCAAAAAAAGGCAATACGCATAATATGTAATCTAAGACTAACGAATCATGCAGACAACATTTCAAAATAAATGGCATTATGACACTGCCTTCTGCTTACATTTATAATATCATCTCATTTGTCAAGTCATACCTGTTAAACAATGACTGCACACCAAAATTCAATGGAGATATTCATAACCATGCAACAAGGCAGCAATCTGACCAACATATGATTCAGTCCAGAACTACCTGCTACCAAAAAAGTGTTTTAAATGTTGGGATACAAACGTATAATAATTTACCCAATGAAATCAAAGAAACAAAGAACCCAAGAGCCCTCACACGTAAGTTAAAAAAATATCTCTTGGACCATTGCTTTTATGCAGTTGATCATTTTTTTGAAAGGGGTTAAAAATGAAAACAATATGATAAATGTTCAATTAGGTCTGAAAATTATATACTGTGCATGTCTATGAAATATACTGGATTATTATATACTGTGCATGTCCACGAAATACACCGGACTACTTTACTATTACATTTGTATTGGCTGTTTGTATTTTACCATACAACATTTGTATTTACTGTTTTGTTAAAAATAGCTAACTTCCTCATTGCAAAATAATGTAAAATCAATTTATGAAATATTACCTGCAAATATGGTCCCTTGACCTGTCCAATATCGTATGTACAACCTTACAATTCTATGATTTGTTTGAACTGTTTTGTTTAAGATAGATAATTTCCTTGCTACAAAATAATGTAAAAATCAATTTGTAAAAATTACTTGTAAATAGCTCTCTTGACCTATCCAATGTCATATGTACAGCTGTACAATACTACGATTGCCTGGATCAATAAAAATACAATACAGTACAATACAATACATAAAACATTCTGACAAAACCTATATGCCTGAGTGCTGTAATATAATAAATTTAGAAAAAAAATTATTTTTTTTTCATCTTGCACCACATTTTTCCTTTAATGGCATGCTGGCTTAACAACAAGTCATGGGCATCTTTTTTTAAATATTGGGATCCTATTGTCTTCAAAATTTGGTTTTACTTTTTCATTTGATCCACCTGATACAGTTTCAGATACTGTCTTTGTTTAAAGTGACAGGCACTTTCCTCGTCCTATAACAGTTTTGCAAGAAGTCTAGTGATTTGCACATGCTGACACTTCACAAGTTTTGCAAGGCATGAATAGCAGTACTTAATCTAACCACTTCATCATCAAAGCAAGTTTGTGTTGATGATTCAGATGAATCTGGCACAGATATATGGAGAGTTGAACTGGCTGCTTCTGTGCCATATGACTATTTTACAACTTTAGATGGATTGTCAAACCTATGTGCCAGTTTCCTCTTCATCATCAGTCGAGGTGGCTTATTTGGGATGTTAGTGTGGGTAATTCTTTCTACACGAGTTTATTATTGTCTGCATTCATGAACTGGTTTGGTTCGAAATGTAGCGAACAAAACTTAACATTATTATAAAGGTAAACACAGTCTTTTTTCATAATACCTTCTCGTCTGCTGTTCACTAGCCACTTTCTCCTCCTAAAACGAGACACTAATCAATAATACGTATGTAGTTTGCAAGTGAATCCTGACGACAGAGTTTAGTAACATGATGGTACATAACTCTCAGGGTCCTTGGGAAACCTGAAACAAACACAGGTGTGGCATCTTCTTCTTGTTCTTGCTGCAATTTATTGCGCTAAAGAGGCCCCCGTTTGTAAAAACCATTGTACAAATCAAACCACTGTACAAACCAACATAAACATCTACTATTCACTTGCCCCCCCCCCCCCCCCCCCCCATGAACCGTGGACCTTGCCTTTACTGGGGATGCTTGCATGCCTCAGCGATACAGATAGCCATACTGTAGGTGCAACAGCAATGGAGGGGTTTCTATAGAAAGGGCAGACAAACGTGTTGTTCCTGAAGAAGGGCAACAGCCTTTTCAGTAGTTGCAGGGGCAATGGTCTGGAAGATTGACTGATCTGGCCTTGTAACATAAACCAAAACAGCTTTGCTGTGCTGGTACTGTGAACAGCTGAAAACATGGGAAAATTACAGCCGTAATTTTTCCCAAGGGCATGCAGCTTTACTATATGGTTAAATGCTGATGGCGTCCTCTTGGGTACAATATTCCAGAGGTAAAATAGTCCCGCACTCTGATCTCCGGGCAGGGACTACTCGGGAGGACATCGATATAGTCTCCTTTTATTCTTATGCACTTTGTCCAACACTGTTCTAATTTGTTGATCCCTTGCGAATAATAGGAATTTCCAAATCTGCAAAATAGCTATTAGTTGCTGCAATCACCTTCTCGTTTGAATAAAATCTTTGTCCCGCCAGCCATTTTTTCAAATTTGGGAACAAATAGTAATCCGAGGGTGTCAAGTCTGGAGAATAGGGGGGATGTGAAACGAGTTGGAATCCTGTTTCCATTAATTTTGCGACCACAACTGCTGAGGTGTGTGTTGGTGCATTGTCGTGATGGAAAAGGACTTTTTTGCGGTCCAATCGCCGGCGTTTTTCTTGCAGCTCGGTTTTCAAACGGTCCAATAACGATTAATAATATGCACCTGTAATAGTTTTATACTTTTCCAGATAATCGATGAGGATTATCCCTTGTGAATCCCAAAAGGCAGTCGACACAACCTTTCAGGCCGAAAGAAAGGTCTTCGCCTTTTTTGGTGCAGATTCTCCCTTGGTAACCCATTGTTTAGATTGTTGTTTGGTCTCCGAAGTATAGTAATGTATCCATGTTTCATCCTCAGTGACGAAACGATGCTTAAAGTCCAGTAGATTCTTCCTGAATTGCTGCAAACTATCCTTGCAACACTTCACACGATTCCGTTTTTGGTCAAGCTTGAGCAATCGCAGAGCCCATCTTGCGGATAGCTTTCTCATGTCCAAATATTTATGCAAAACATTATGTACCCGTTCATTCGAGACGCCCACAGCACCAGCTATCTCGGGCACCTTAACTCTTCTGTCGTCCATCACCATATCATGTATTTTATCAATGATTTCTGGAGTTGTAACCTCAAGAGGTCGTCCAGAACGTTCAGTATCATTTGTGCAAATATGACCACACCAAAAATTTTGAAACCACTTATAAACTGTTCTAGTCGAAGGTTTAGAGTCACGCTACTAACTAAACAGGACCTCGATACGCGCGGTGGCGCCATCTCTCGGACTTTACACGGATTTTTCAAACGTCCATCGTATATCAAGAGCTGAGATGAAAAACCAGTTCGAACCAAAGAAGGGAAAGCAGAAATGTGGAAGGAGTATATAGAGGGTGTATACAAAGGCGATGTACTTGAGGGCAATTTTATGGAAATGGAAGAGGAAGTTGGTGAAGATGAAATGGCAGATATGATATTGCATGAAGAATTTGACAGAGCACTAGAAAACCTAAGTGGAAACAAGGCCCTGGGAGTAGACAACATCCTATCAGAACTACTGATAGCCTTGGGAGAGCCAGCTCTGACAAAACTCTAGCATCTGGTGAGCAACATGTCTGAGACAGGCGAAATGGTTCAAATGGCTCTGAGCACTATGGGACTTAACATCTGTGGTCATCAGTCCCCTAGAACTTAGAACTACTTAAACCTAACTAACCTAAGGACATCACACACATCCATGCCCGAGGCAGGATTCGAACCTGCGACCGTAGCAGTTGCGCGGCTCCGGACTGAGCGCCTAGAACTGCTAGACCACCGCGGCCGGCCCAGGCGAAATACCTTCAGACTTCAAGAAGAATGTAATAATTCCAATCCCAAAGAAAGCAGGTGTTGACAGCTGTGAAAATTACTGAACTATCAGTTTAATAAGTCACAGCTGTTAAGTACTAACACGAATTCCTTACAGACGAATGGGAAAACGTAGAAGCTGACCTCGGGGAAGCTCAGTTTGGATTCCGTAGAAATGTAGGAGCACGTGAGGCAATACTGACAGTACAATTTATCTTAGAAGATAGATTAAGGAAAGGCAAACCTACATTTCTAGCATTTGTAGAATCAGAGGAAGCTTTTGATAGTGTTCACTGGAATACTCTCAAATTCTGATGGTGGCATGGGTTAAATACAGGGAGCGAAAAGCTGTTTACAATTTGTACAGAAACCAGATGGCAATTATAAGGGTTGAGGAGCTTGAAAGGGAAGCAGTGGGTGCGGATAGCGTCAGAGAGGGTTGTAGCTTATTCCAGATTTTATTCAACCTGTATATTGTCCAAGCAGTAAAGGAGGAGGAGGAGGAGATTAGTGTTTAACGTCCCGTCGACAACGAGGTCATTAGAGACGGAGCGCAAGCTCGGGTGAGGGAAGGATGGGGAAGGAAATCGGCCGTGCCCTTTCAAAGGAACCATCCCGGCATTTGCCTGAAGCGATTTAGGGAAATCACGGAAAACCTAAATCAGGATGGTCGGAGACGGGATTGAACCGTCGTCCTCCCGAATGTGAATCCAGTGTGCTAACCACTGCGCCACCTCGCTCGGTTAGCAGTAAAGGAAGTGAAAGAAAAAATTTGGACCAGGAATTAATATCCATGGAGAGGAAATAAATTTTTTGAGCTTTGGCGACGACATTGTGATTCTCTCAGAGACAACAAAAGACCTTGAAGAGCACTTGAACGGAATGGACAGTGTCTTGGAAGGAGGCAATAAGATGAACATCAACAAAAGCAAAACGAGGATAGAGGAATGTAGTCTAATTAAATCAGGTGATGCTGAGGGAATTAGATTAGGAAATGAGACACTTAAAGTAGTGGATGAGTTTTGCTATTTGGGAAGCAAAATAACTGATGATGGTCGAAGTAGAGAGGATATAAAATATAGACTGGCAATGGCAAGGAAAGCGTTTCCGAAGAAGAGAAATTTGTTAACATCGAGTATAGATTTAAGTGTCAGGAAGTCTTTTCTGGAAGTATTTGTATGGAGTGTGGCTATGTATGAAAGTGAAATATGGACAAAAAAATGGTTTAGACAAGAAGAGAATAGAAGATTTCAAAATGTGATACTACAGAAGAATGGCGAAGATTAGATTGGTAGATCATGTAACTGATGAGGAGGCACTGAATAGTATTGGTGAGAAGAAGAATTTGTGGCACAACTTGTCTAGAAGAAGGGATCGGTTGGTATGACATGTTCTGGACATGACATTGGATCACCAATTTAGTATTGGAGGGCAGCGTGGAGGGTAAAAATCGCAGTGGGAGACCAAGAGATGAATACACTAAGCAGATACAGAAGAATGTAGATTGCAGTAGTTACTTAGAGATGAATAAGATTACACAGGACAGAGTGGCGTGGAGAGCTGCATCAAACCAGTCTCTGGACTTAAGAATACAGCAACAACAACATTCGCTTTCACGATCGCGACGAACTCAACAGTTTTACTTACTGGTCGAGTGGCGCGCTACTGGATCAATGTTGTTGTTGTTGTTGTGGTCTTCAGTCCTGAGACTGGTTTGATGCAGCTCTCCATGCTACTCTATCCTGTGCAAGCTTCTTCATCTCCCAGTATCTACTGCAACCTACATCCTTCTGAATCTGCTTAGTGTATTCATCTCTTGGTCTCCCTCTACGATTTTTACCCTCCACACTGCCCTCCAATTCTAAATTTGTGATCCCTTGATGCCTCAAAACATGTCCTACCAACCGATCCCTTCTTCTAGTCAAGTTGTGCCACAAACTTCTCTTCTCCCCAATCCTATTCAATACCTCCTCATTAGTTACGTGATCTACCCACCTTATCTTCAGCATTCTTCTGTAGCACCACGAGGCAACAAAATCGAAGCGAAGTGTCGCGACTGTTATGTTAGACTGTGGTAGTACAACCATAAACAATGCCAGCTGACATTTTTGACCTAACAACTTCCACGGCTCGGAAAAATCAAATATTTGAATACAACTAAGATGGCGGACTTCCGCTTCAAGTTTTTGACGTCATGATAACACCGCTTAATTAGATGAGAGACTACAAATTGAAAGTACTCCTGGCACTCGGCTGCAATCAGAAAGCGATTACTTGACGTCCGTCACCCGCGTGGTATGATTTTACCCTTGACCGATAAATTTACATAAGCAGTTACACGGTTAGGATTCGATCGCAATTAAATATTCGTGGTAAGGTAGTGAAAATGCAATTGCTGCTTGTTTCATTCGCAGCAATTTTAAGTCTTAGTTTTTTAGATTCGCTTAGGTTTTTACCTAACCATGCCCTCAAAACTCGCGACTTATTTCGAATAATCAGCTAAGTATTGATGACAGCCAAGGCTAGAAAATGATCGCGCCTCGTTTTTCGTGCAGACATTTATGCTGTACTCTTAGGTTCCTGCCTAACCACACCATCGGATATCGTGACATTTCCGACGATAACAGCCAAATATTTGTGATAGGCGGGAATATATATATAATTGCCGCTCGTTTTACTTGCAAGAATTTTAAGCTGTACTCCGACTCCTCCCTTAACCACACACATGGAGAGCGTGACATATTCGGAGAAAACGGTCAAATATTTGTGTCAAAACGAAATATAAATAGTTGCTAGTAGTTCCACACACAGCAATTCCATCGTTCATTTTCCACGCAGCTTGAAGTCATAACATGGAAGGAACGCGTTATTTATAAGTAACATTGCATAATGTAGACTGTATTTCTATTACACGAATAAGTAATTCGTAAAGTGTGTTACAAACGCGAAGGAAAAAAAAAATAGAAGGTATCTAATTCCGAACTTGGTGTTTTTCAGTCCAGAACATTACGTCTCTAACCCCCCGCCTACATGAAACAGATGCTAAATACCCCATTACAATTGTTTGTAGTAAATTTTCTTGAATTTTTGCAGGCGATGTGTCATTACCTGACATTTAATTTTGATAAATAGCGCACCTAAGGTGATACATCTTCATTGCGCCTTTGCCAAGAAACGGGATTCTGTCATAGCACGCACGTTATAATGCGGAAGCAACCGAAATATGATGAAATCATGAATTCAATATGAAGGCTCGAAAGTAGCGAGCGAGGGAAGTCATGTGACCGCTTTTCGATTTCAGTCGGGTGGCGGACGTGCTTTCGATTTTTAGTTACTCGCTCGTATTTTTACAGGCACAGTTAACATCTCTGACGTGGTGGCTTCTTGTGTTTTAATAACAAATGACAGTGCTTGTGTTTATTGTTTACAGCGGAAAACTGTTTGATGTAGCTGTGTGGTAACAACAAACACCGCCTGTGGCAAGCTGTAAACAATGGCCATGAGTTCGAGATAGACGCTACTGTTCCATTGTGGTTTGTAACTGCTGTCACTTTCAATTCTATTGTGTTTTTTCGCCGATATCAGTATTTAAGCTCATGGCTCATTTTAAGTGTCTGCTGTTACTATCATTGTTGTAGTGTGCGGTTCGAAGAATGGTTTGATGTAACTTTGCATGTAAATCTAACCTGTGCAAGCCTCTTCGTTTCTGAAGAATTATTAGGAATTGCATCCATACGAATCTACTTCCATATTCACACCTATGACCTCTCAACAATTTTTATCCTCCACAGTTACAGCCATGGCCAAACTGTTCCTTGATGCATCTGGTTGTTTTCCATCAACTGAGCCCATTTTTTAGGCAAGTAGTGCATCAACCTCTTTTTCCGTCAGTTGATTAGATTGTTTTCGTTCCATAGACCCAAAAATTAAATGGTTCTCGTTGGCGTGCAACATTAATTACCGTGTCATTAATTATTCGATCTACTTATCTAACGTTCAGCATTGTTCTGCAACATCTTATTTCAAAAACTTCTGCTTTCTTTATGTTTGAATTGTTTATAATTCATGTTTCATTTCCATACAAGGCTACATTCCAACCAAATACCTTTAGAAAAGATGCTTTTTTCAGAAATGCGTTACTTGCTACTGTCTCTCTACATTTTATATTCTCCTTACTTCGGCCATCATCAGTTATTTTTCTGCCCCAAAAACTACGTTTAATATCTCATCCCTTAATCTGGTCACTGCAGCATTGCCTGCTATAATTCAATTACATTTCATTTCAGTTTGATTATATTCAATCTTTTGTCTAGGCACGAAGCATTCCAGTTAACTGTGCTTCCAAGCCCTTTGCTGTCTCTGACATAATTACAGCATCATCAACAGACCTCAAAGTTTTTGTTTCTACTCCCTCAATTTTAAATCCCTTTCCAGATTTTTCTTGATTGGATTAGATTAGATCATTTCACTACAGTGGATCCATAGTGAGGAGATCCTCCAGGATGTAGAATGTGTC
This sequence comes from Schistocerca cancellata, assembly GCF_023864275.1. NCBI lineage: Eukaryota > Metazoa > Arthropoda > Insecta > Orthoptera > Acrididae > Schistocerca > Schistocerca cancellata. Next base: position 148,536,667 of record NC_064631.1, on the reverse strand, counting down.
AGAAGAACATGAACGTACAATAAATATTTACATTGAAAATCCAGTATGCTAATGCACCTTCCGCAAATACCAAAGGGAATGATTGTTGTGGATATGGAATGAGTCAATAAATTTTTGAACGTATTTTCACTTATGAGGAGGTAATAAACATTGAATATAAGAATCATTTTCAACAGTTATTTAGTATAGTGATTGTTTCCTTACTGGTTGCTCAGTGTACAGGTTGACTGACATTGTAAAGTAACCTTTCACTCCATATATTTTAGCCCTGCTACCTTAAAAATTTCAGGGAATGTTGCCCAGTCAACATTGTCACAAACATCTATATCTTCAAGAGCTATAAACATAAATTTTCCTTTCTGCACCTCTGTTTTTAAGTTAAGATAGGATAAATATTTCCTCACTTGTTCAAACATTCTCCAGAAAACAATGTGAGATCATCAGCTTCTGCTAGTTTTCTGTTCTTCTGTAATTAATTTGTGCCATTGTGTTGTAACTGTATTTATTAATGCAATGATTCGATAGTATTCATAGCTGTTACATAACCAACTGTCCTCATTGGAACTGGAATTATTACATTCTTGAAGCCTGAAGGTATTTCCCCCTGTCATATATCTTGCACACTGACTGAACAGTATAATAGTTTTGCAATGGTCGGCTCTGTCAAGAATCTCTATAATTCTGAATGGATGGCTACTCTAGAGGCTTATTTCCATCTTAGGTCTTTCAGTGCTCTGTCAAGTTATTCTTGAAGTAGCATATCTCCTGTCTCATTTTCACCAACTCTGTCTTCTCTTCCTGTAATATTGTCCTTGACTTAGTTTCTGCTTTATAGACTGTCTGTATATTCTTTTAGCTTTCCCTCTTTTACTTAGTACTGGTTTGCCATTTCATATCTTGTTCTTCATGAAACTGCTTCTCTCATCTCTAAAAGCCTCTTTAATTTTTCTATAGGCTGAATCTATCTTTCCCCCAGTCGTGCATATTTCTACAGCCTTGCATTTGTCCTCTAGCCTTTGCTGCTTACCCATTTTGCATTTTGTGTCCATTTAATTTTTTAGGCATCTGTATTCTCTTTTACTTGCTTCATTTGATACATTTGCACATATTTTCCTTTCACCTGTAAATTCAGTATCTCCTGTGATTTCCAAGAATTTCTACATTTCCCATCAGTTTCATTTTTAGATGTTTATATTCTCTTTTACCAGCTTCATTTCATGCATTTTTATATCACCAATTAAATTCAATATCTCATTTGTTTTACAGGGATTTCTACTAGGTTTGGTCTTTTTGTCTCCTGATCCTCTGCTACCTTCACTATGTCACCTCTTAAAGCTACCCATTCCTCTTCTATTGCATTTCTTTCCTCTGTTTCAGTTCAGAAATTCCCAATTTCAGCCTGCGGTTCTTTCAATTCATACAGAGCTCATGACCATAAACACCATCCATTTTGCAATTGCTTAAGATTCAATCTGCATTCCATAAACTGTAAATTGTGGCCAGAGTCTAATATGCCACTTGAAATGCTTTATGGTGTAGAACCTGATTGCAGAGTCTCTTGTGTTATCATTATGTGATCAGTCTTAAGCAGACTGTGTCCCTAGCTGTCTTCCGCATATACAGACTTTTTTCATGATTCTTAAACCAAGTGTTAGCAATGATTAAATTGTGCTCTGTGCAAAATTCTATCAGGCAGCTCCCCTTTTTCATTCCTTCCCCCAGTTCAGGTTCCATTGTTAATCATTCACTTTCTTTTCCTACTATCAAATCCCAGTGACTCATCAAAGTATTATTGAAAACATCAGTGCTTGAAAATATAATGAATAGAGCAAAAAAATATACTCACCTATCGTTGGCAAGAGAAAACACATAGCCCAAAAAGAGACTATGGACTATTACAAGCTTTAGGGGCCAGTGACTGCTCCTCCAGGCAAGGTTGAAGGGAAAGCAATAGGGATGAAGGAAAATGACTCTTAAGGCTTGAGAAATGGAAAGAATTGTGGAAATATCGCCCAAGTTATCAGGGGAGAGGGACAGGACAGGATGGAAAGACTGATTGTTGTTGCCCACCCCAGATGATATTTGAAAACCTGAGAACTTCTAAGGTCAAAGATAGGATAATAAATAAGACAGAGATTACTAAAAAAGCAATAAGAGCGGAAAACAAAGTTCATTATACATGGTAGACGTATTATGGGAGGGGACAAATATACAGGCCAGAAAACAAAAGATATAGAACCATAAAAAGGAGGAAAGAAAGGGTTGTTTTTGTTGTTTTGGTCTTCAGTCCAAAGAGTGGTTTGATGCAGTTCTGCATGCTGTTCTATCCCATGTGAGCCTCTTCATCTCCGAATAACTACTGCAGCCTACATCCTTCTCAACCTGCTTAATGTATTCATCTGTTTACGATAATTACCTCCCACACTTCCCTCCAATTTGTGATTCCTTGATGTATCGGATGTGTCCTACCAACCACTCCCTTCTTTTGGTCAAGTTGTGCTACAAATTTCTTGTCTCGCCAATTCTATTCAGTACCCCATTAATTAACATGATTGCCTCACCTAAGGTTCAACATTCTTTTGTAGCATATATTTCAAAAGCTTGTATTCTCTTTTTGTGAAAATTGTTTATCATCCTTGCTTCACATTCGTACACGGCTAAACATCAGACAAATACCTTCAGAAAAGACTTACAACATTTAAATCTATACTTGATGTTAACAAACGTCCCTTCTTCAGAAATGCTTTTTTTTTTGCCATTGCCAGTCTACAATTTATATCCTCTCTACATCAGCCATCATCAGTTATTTTGCTGCCCAAATAGCAAAACTCATCTGCTACTTTAAGCGTCTTGTTTCCTAATCTAATTCCTTTAACATCACCTGATTTAATTGGACAACTTTCCATTATCGTTGTTTTGTTTTTGTGGATTTTCATCTTATGTCTTCCTTTCAAGATACTGTCCATTCTATTCAACTGCTCTTCCAAGACCTTTGCTGTCTCTGATAGAATTACAATGTCATCGGCAAACCTCAATGTTTTTATTTCTTCTCCATGGATTTTAATTCCTACTTCAAATTTTTCTTTGGTTTCCTTTATTGCCTGCTCAATGTACAGATTGAATAACATAGGGGATAGCCTACAACCCTGTCTCACTCCCTTCCCCACCACTGCTTCCCTTTCGTGCCCCTCATACTTACCGTACAAGTCAGCCAAATCCTCCACCGGAAAACACGTCTGGTGTGTCATACATGGCATTAGTGACAGTACATGTGTCATATGATAGGAGTCTCTTACCGATGCACCTAATTTCACCTAATTTGTACATCTGGTGGGTGAGTGAGATATGCCACTTTGCCAGGTTTAGGTATTCGTATGAATGTGAATGCGATCACTCCCAAGGAAATGATGAAATTATAATACTTTGTCACATAAAGTAATAATAAATGCAACAGTTTCACAATCACACAGTTTCTCTGTTCTATGTCAAACCATATGTTTTTAACATTTTTAAAGCTGTGTTCCATTTGGGACTTTTTGACTTTTGAATTCCTTTGTTGTACCATAGTTCACCCTCGTGTGTTTGTTGTTTTCATTTCTCTGAGACGTCTTTGTGGTAACTCGCCTGCTCTCACTATTCACCACATGTACTTGCGACAGTAACGTATACTTACCACTTACTTGAACACAGCCTGTCCGCTTTTCAGTCCAACACCGTGACCACTTAACCACTACGCCGTGCTTGGGCAACTTCGCTTGATATTGCACTTGGGTCATTCCACATCAAGGGGACCGGGAACCCCCCTCGACCATATCCGAATCTAATGAAATTTGGTGTAAAGGTTCCGTGTGGTCTTGGATGGTTGTGTACCAAATTTCACTCCAGTTTCTTCAGTGGTTACATTTTTAGGGGCTTTTAAAGAGAGACTACGTACCTCCACATCACATACGAAGGTGTAAATGTGCCAAGTTTGCTCAGCTTTCTTAGAAGTTCTAGAAAACTTTTGGTTATTTGTTTTAATATACATAGACAACTATTTATGCTGAATCACACCATGGCAAAAATTAGGGATTTATCTACCCCTAAATATAGATAAAAGCCTCTAAAGTGGCTGAAAAATTTCTCACACTATTCTGAGAGCCAAGGTTTGACCGACCACGGCTACTTTTTATATGAACCAATCACACCAAAACTTCAGAGAGTTATTCTTACCTGTGATTTTTATATATAGATCAAATTTAATTAACATTGGATACCTAAATGAAAAGATATGCATGTACAAAGTTAGCCAAAATTTTCTACGTGTGAATTTTCTGGTGTTTTTGGGGGGCAATATCTCAACTGTGTCTTGTTCAATGCGTTTTTTCTTGCCACAGCTAGAAAGAGCATGCTTTAAGCTTTCAAGGCTATATTGTTTAACTTCTGGACCTTGCATATTGATGAGTAAGAATATGTTTCAAAAATAATTATTTTAGCTCTTTGAGAAGATAGAAAGGTGAAATATTTTGCTTATGAAATCACAGAATTAATTGTTTGTATTCCAGTATATAAATCAGTTTCAAACATTAATTTAACACATACCATAAAAACAAATATAATACACAAAACAGCAAATTTGCAAAACAAAAATACTAAAGAGTCAGTTCCATTTTTGGTAACTGTACTATTTTCCTGATAATAATGTTGGTGGTGCTTCAAAAATCACGAAAATATGTTGCTCAGGAATCCAGCAGGTGTCTTTAGCAGTTGGCCAGTGGAGGAAACGAGCAGAACTTTGTAGGTGCATGAACTTGATGAGAACATCTTGTTGCTCATGTGAAACTTCACACACGTTTCCAACCCACTAGAAATTGTTGTACATACTTACATGCAACATACTGTCCTGGTTGTAAACTTGCAATTGAAATTGCTGGAATTTCTTCATCTGCTTCGAAGGCATGAATTGTGAATGCCTTCTTTTTTTCAGTTTTTTACACCTTCTTCCTGTTTTCGTGCTTAATCTGTGCTCAGTTTTTGACAGGGTTTTCACTGTGCCATTTTACTACTAAATCTGAGGGGGGTGCGATGGGGAGTTTCCTTTGTTATTGGTGGCTCTTCATACGATGTCGGTCCGCATTTGCTGCTTGCAGCCTTAATACCGTATTTTACAGACTGTTAAGAAGCACATTTACCTTCGAAAAATTGCCTCCAAAATTCAGGTGTGTCTTATAATCTAAATTAATTTAAAAGTTTCCAGTATTTGATTTAAAATTACACCCAGTTTTAAAAATGGCCATATGTTTGATGCTGCGGAAAACCTATCTCTGTCTGGCAACACAGGACTCAACTGACAGTAACAGATGCAACAAACATGAGTTGCAGGAATTCACAAGCTTGCAAACACTTTCTCCTTCCCACGCCGCCATCCCAAACCCGGAACAGTCCAGCCCAAGATGTGTCATTGCAATCTATGGTGCCAGTGAACTTGAAATGGAAGTGATTTGTGCGATCAGTAACAGTACAATATTTTTGTTAATAGCTAGTTTCGTAATGGGAAAAAAGGGTATTCTTATGGCGCGGGTAATAAGTTGAAAGTGGTAGCATATGCAGAAGAACCTGGAAATAGAGCAGCTGAGTGTCATTTTGGCCCTCCATTAACAGAAAAAAAACTTTCACTATTGGCAGGCTAGTAAAGAAGAACTGGAAAAAATGGGAAAGAGTAAATGTGTAAATAGAGGAGTGAGTGCAAAATGGCCAAAACTAGAAGATGACATATTAAAGTAGATTCAAGGACACCATCAAAATGGCATTGGAATTAACAATAATATCATTCAAATACACATTCGTAAGCTAGCGCTACAGTGGAGCTTACCAGACTTTTAAGGGTGGAGTTTGTTGGTGCTACAGGTTTAAGAAGCGTAATGGATTTAGTGTGCGAGCCAAAACTAAAATATTTCTGAAAATGCCACTAGAATATGAAGAGAAAATGTTATATTTCCATCACCTTATTATTCAACAATGAAAAAAAAAGTGTGGAACTAAGCCAAATACTGAATATGGATGATACTCCTCTGGTATTTTATGTGCCAAGTAACAGAAGTGTTGCCACGAAAAGTGCTAAACTGCAACCATAAAGACAAGTGGACATAAAGAAATCGACAAAACTATTGTCATTTCATGTTGTGTTGACGGTACTAAATGATCGTTTTCAAGTGCAAAACAATGCCAAAACCTGAAATACTGCCAGGTGGTGGTGTTCATGTACATGACAAGGATTGGGTGGATGAGGCTGGTATGAAATTATGGATTAGCATAGTGTGGGAGAGAAGGAACGGTGCTTTATTGAAGAAGAGTTGTCTTCTTGTGCTAGATCATTTTAGTAGGCATTTGAAGAAGTTTGTGAAAGAGAAATTGGGACAGGGAAATACAGAGTTTGTTTTTATTATGGGAGGACTTGACTCCACTGTCGCAGCCTCTTGATATCTCGATAAATAAACCATTTAAAGTGTATTGTGAAAGAGGAATGGAACAAATGAATGATTGATGAAACCTAACATAAATTTATGCCGAAGGGAGCTTTAACCTTTAACTCGTGAGGTGACTTTTCTGTAATGTATACCACGAGGTGGAGTCTCTGGGACCCCTATGTTTATACCGAGATTTAAGGCAAAAATCATATGAAATTGGTAATTTATGCTATGTGACATTCATGTTCACAATTATTTAAGTGTTGTTTAAATGCTTCTAGTTTATTATATTGCACTAAACAAAGCCTGCAGCATTTTACTATTTATCACACAAAAGCACATAATGTTGTGTGGTTATTTTAAATACTTTACATAAATGGACTGTTAGAGTACTGAATTTTACATTATGAAAAATTATACAATCTCTGTAGCAAATAAATTTCCATATGGAACTAAATTCCAGGGTTTAAATTTGCGCATAAAGATTCCACCCGATAGCTACAAAAAGAAACTCTTGTCACAGTCACATGGATTGCTGGGAACTTGTTATCACCATTCAGAACACATTCAATTTTAGCAGACACTTGAAGTATTTCATTGAAGAAACAGACAAATCCCTATGACAACTTTCCTGAAGTTCTTCCTCTGAATGATTCTCTTGTTCACTAGCAGAACTGTGATCACTGGCTAATGTAAAATATTAGTCTTTTTCGTTTATTTCTTGATCTATATCACTGACACATCCCTCCATACACCGACTAACAATTTCATCAAACTTGGGAAAGTTAAAACTGACAAATTTGTGTGAACACATTTTGAGCTATACGGTAATGTACTAAGGAAAACAGGTACACAGTTCATGAGGAGTGGTCTGGGAGACTCCAACACGTATCAGTAACATGTGTCAGCAATAAGCACAGAAGACATAACACAACCGACAGCAAAACATCGTAGGCTTGGCAATTTAAGGAGGGTAGGGGGAGTATAGAAGCATTCCACAACAACTGGCCTTGGAGAGCGAGTTCGAAAATGTTCATGCAGCCTGAGAGACCACACCTCGTGAATTAAGGGTTTAAATTGACCTACAAACAAGTATGCCAGTGGATAAAACAGTTGTGGTCTAGAGTGAGAGAAGACATTGTTGTTAAATCTTTCAAGAAGTGCGGCGTAAGTAACGCTCTCGATGGCAATGAAGACCATCTTTTATATGAAGGGGACAACGATGATGACCAAGAGGAAGAATAAAATTCAGTGACAATTTTCAGGGATATTAAAGTTCGCTTTGGTTTTATAAACTAAGAATTTTTTTAGTCTGGCTTGGCAATCAAATAATAATTTTTTTTTTTTTTTTTTTAATTGCTTAAAAATTAAGGCACTTCTTATAGTCTGTAGTGTCTTGTAGTCCGTAAAATACATTGCCTCTGACGTGTCCACGCCCTTGCTAGTGGAGTCCAAATCACTATTGATATGAAAGTCGTGAGCCAATCAATGTGACAAGCAATTCCAGTCTATACTCTGTTCATCATTAGAATAAACCTACAAACACAAACACGATGATTGGTCAGAAACCGTAGTATACGTCCTTCTTATGCATTAGATATCTTATTACTAAGCTACATTAACCCGCTAATGCCCAGCTGCAACTAAAATTGCTAATGATAAGCTGTACATAATTTAACTGTTGGAAGCAGTTATGGACTTTTTCTTTGTTGTTTAAAATTTGAAGTATCAGTATTCAGTCCATTGTTGTTGCTTACGAATGTTAAACCTCTTCAGTGAGTATGCGTGTTAAAAACCACTTCGATGAAAAATCTTAAGTAAAGACAATATATGAGTACTTGAGTAAATTTTCTTTGCTATCTTGTAATAAATTGTCTAAATTATATGCAGGATTTCTTTGGAATTTGTAAATTTGCTTTTGGCATGATTTATGTTGGGGAAGGTGTGTCTGGCATCTTTGGTTGCTACTGGGCACTTGTGTTGTCTTTCAGGTGTGACAATAATGTATGGACTGTGGGCGAAATAATAAATTATTTGAAGAAGATTGAAACAGACATATGTCTGCTTGTGCCTGTATATGTGTGGATGGATATGTGTGTGTGTGCGAGTGTATACCCGTCCTTTTTTCCCCCTAAGGTAAGTCTTTCCGCTCCCGGGGTTGGAATGACTCCTTACCCTCTCCCTTAAAACCCACATCCTTTCGTCTTTCCCTCTCCTTCCCTCTTTCCTGACGAAGCAACCATTTGTTGCGAAAGCTTGAATTTTGTGTGTTTGTTTGTGTGTCTATCGACCTGCCAGCGCTTTTGTTTGTATATATATATAGGCACAAGTTCAGTTCGAAGAAAATGAACATGTTGTAAGTACAGAGGGAAAGAATAAGGACATGTTAAGGCAAAATTGTGCAGTGAGTGACAGAAGTGAACAAGAAGTGAACAAGAAACAGAAGTGAACAAGAAGCAGAAATTGAGAATTCTACAGACATTCAAACTACATTTCCTGCTGCAAATACTGAGGGAAATTGGAAGTGTGCATCAAGTCAGAATTTTGCAGTGCTTGGAGAAAGGGATGAAAGGGCTAAAAGAGGTAGAAGCTGACTGAGGTTTGCGCAGAAACTCCAACCACATCAAATGTTATAAATACGAAGGGATAGAGGAAGTAAAAATTTTGCAGTGAGGACAAGAAGCAGTAGAAGATATTGAAGATTCCGCAGACACTCCAGCCCCATCCAAATGCTCAAGGACTAAATCATATATAAAACCCATCACCTCAACTTGGGATTAAATGAAGAATCCAAGCTGGAAACTAAAAGAAGTGAGTGAGTCTTATGGTCTGTATTTATTAGATTTTTCTTTCAAATACAATAAAATCCGTGCTGGACTCTTTTTAAAAAGTATTTCTCTGAGGAGTTAATAAATTTTATTGTTTCCCAAATAAATTTATATGCTGCACAGAAAGACAATCATAATCTGAATGTTTCCTACGATGAGTTATGCACAGTCCTGGGAATACTGATTCTCACACATTGTCATAAATTGCCAAATAAAAGAATGCATTGCTTGAGGACCCTGATCGTAAAGTAGCTTTGGTTTTGGAATCTATGAGGCAAAACAGATTTGAAGAAACTTGAATGACAATACGAACATAAATGAAGATGGATTTTATAAAGTAAGGCCACTGTTAAACTTTCTCAGTGATGCTTTCAAGCAAGTTCTCTCTGATAATCCAGTGTGTACTGATGACAGTGTGTATCGATGAGAGTATTGTACCATGTTACGAGAGGGGTGGGCCTAAACAGTTCATCAAAGGCATGCCATTTAGATTTGGTCAGTTTTGGCAAATCCTGATGGCTACATTAAACATGCAGAACCTTACTGTGGCACACATATGAAAATACCAAAAACTGGTCTTGGTCATGGTGGGGATAAAGCGATTGGTTTGGTTCAGCATGGAAATTCCAGGTGGAACAAAAATGTACTTTGACAATTTGTTTACGTCAGTTGCGTCTGGAAGACCTGTGTAGAATAAACTTGGGTGGCACAGGGACAATGCAAGAGAACAGAGTTGAAAAGCAACTGAATTTGCCATTAAAGAATGAGTTTGGAAAACAAAAAAGAGGGAAATGTGTTTCAGTATCTAACGGCCAGATGACAGCAGTGAAACGGAATGACAGTGCAGTAGTGACAGTTCTTTCCAACTGTGATTATGTAGAACCTTTACGAAGTGTGGAAAGGTTTAGTCAGATGGAGAGAAAGAGAGTAACGAGAAAGACACCTGATGCTGCGAAACAATATAATCTGCATATGGGAGGGGTTAATCTGAATGATCAATTCACGGCTGTATACGGAATAAAAATGAGAATTAAAAATGGTGGTGGTCTCTGTTGTAGTAGTGACGTGCATAGAGGGACCGTCGTTATATCGACAGTTGGGAAATGATCTGCTGTATCTTAAATTTCAAAGGCAAATTGTTCTTCAAAATATGAAAACTCGTGCTTCATCATCACTATTTCTTTCATCAGATGATATAATGCAGGACAGAAAAGATCATCTCACTGTCAAAGGACAATGTAAGTACCGTAGATGCCAGGTATGCAAGAATCGAACTGTGTGTATATGTGTGAAGTGAAGGCACCAGTTCATCCAGATTGTTTTGAGGTATTTCATAAATTTTGGAATATCTCTAAGCTAAGATTCAGATGAGAATTTTTCAAATGATTCAGATATGTTTTGACTATTTAAATATTTTTTAAATACAGTAAGAATGTGTAATAAAAACTGTTCGAAAAATAAAAATTTTAATAAATCTGGAAATGTGTATCATTTGTTACCGTAAGTGCCCATTGGCAACTTAAGTTGCTATCAGTGTTCATAACTGTGTAAGTGAAAATTAAACTTAATAATGATGAACACTAATGGGTTAAATGATGCTTTAAGATATTCTAATGTATTAACAGCCATCAACAGTTTTCGTAATCACAATTTAGCTATGTAGTTTTTATTTCAAAAATTGTTTACAGTCACAGTCTCTCTATTGTTGTTTTCTGATTGATTGCAATGTTAATAGGCAGTAAGCAAATGGCTGAGGCTGCTTCCTGGCCCGTAGTGAAACACACTTGTGGAACATGATTAAAAACCGCCGAGAAATAGCTTGTTCATAATGTTTATCATAATTTCGTGTTTGAGGTTTTCCAAGAAACTGTATTTGATACAGTTGAGTCCAAAATACGCACTGGATGTTTAGCAGAATTGGTAGCATAGTAGATTGAGCGGTGTTGCAGTTAATTGATCAAGTCTCTCTCTGGTTATTATTATTTTTTTTTTTCGTTCAATTTGAAATACCTACATCTTGTATTTGTAAAATTCATCATCATTTTTTGTTAATAATGCACGTCCTCTTGCTTCTAATTACATATTGCACACGATATTCCTCTTTTCATTTCAAATGTAAATTCTTAATTATAGGCTGCTAAGAAAACATAAAAATTTAATTTTTCAGGGCAAAATTGAAAAACCATTGTTTTATACCACAGAGGTAGCCCCACATGAACCAGAGTCGTAAGTGTCGTAGAAACATTAAAAACAATTATTTTCTGAGCATCGAGCACACCATACCAAATTTTATGTTTGCCACTGTACCAATACAATATGAACCCAACAGAACTGATGTGGAACCAAGTTACAGGATTTGTTGCTAGAAATAACAAGATTGTTAAGTTTCCAGATGTACTGGACCAAACGCATGCAGCTTTCTCACACAACAATGCCGAATGCTGGCGGTATATAGAACGGCACGTCATATAAGAAGAGAAGAAAATATGGCCCTTGGGTGGCTGCGTGGATTCTGCTGTTGATCGACTCATTATCAATGTAGCTGATCATGGGTCCAGAACTGAAATGTATTTTCTCGGATTCGGATAAGGAAGGAGCTAAGAGTTTACCAGACGACTGACTAATTAATACCACTCCCTGCAGTATGCTTTTACATCACACATAGCTCACTCAAAAAAATTCTTTGTATTTTAAGTTAGGAATTTTCATCACACTTGTATGTAATTAGAATACTACGTTAAGTGAAAAGGAGAACATTTTTGCTTTCCGTCTAGTCACCTAAGATGTGTGCGGTAGTGCTGGAGCTTTGCCGAATGTTATTTCATTCTCTTTAAAAATTAAATGCCATTCGAAGCTATGTTGTTTCTCTGCTCATCTCTTTTTATGTGTGAACTGCTACTGCCGACATCATTGCAAGTTACTTGGACCAGCTGGCTGGCCAGTGCTGTCCAGGTTAAATGCGCCGGTAGAGCTGTTGTCCCGCATTATCATTCATTCTCATGTAACACAGCATAAAACGTATCCTTATGACTGTACTGGACACAGATTGCCTTCTGCTCCACATGAAACGAAACACAATGAGATTCAAGCAAATGAGTAAGAATACATGGTGTAATGTTTACATCAGGTTTATTCTTATGATGAACAAAGTATAGGTAAGGTTAACTTTCTTGATTGGTGCCAAACTGTTGTTGCTGCAAACAATATGTGCTCTGTAACAGACTTCAGTAGTTGTCTGTACATACAGGGTGTTTAAAAATTAAAAAAAAAGTGTCACAATACTTTGAGAGGTGGTAGTACTCATTGAAACAAGAAGTAGTAGTTCAATAAACATGGTCTGGAAATGCATACTTTCAGAGATAAGTCCAATAAACTTGGGTTGGAAATGGATACTTTCTGTGAGAAACACATGTTTATAGGAGGTGTTCAACGTGATGTCAATTACGACAATTTACCCCTCTGCCATCTGGCGTAAGGAATGACACATCCTTTAAAATGCACTCGGTTGTTGTACCAGTTGGCACGCATTGAAGATGCGACCCTGTTGTGTCTGCACTTTATTGATTGGAGGTCTGGGGAACGAGGAGGCCAAGGTCTGTGTCCCCTCCCGCCCAACCATTCCAGCGGTCATGAAATGTCTGTGTCAGATGTTCACACACATTGCGACACAAATGTGCTGATGCATGCGTGAACCACATTTGTATTTGTTGCTGCAGTGGCAAGCATCCAGCAAGGTAGGCAATACGATCATGAGAAATTCTAAATAATGTGCTCCAGTGGTGGCATGTATGACCCTATTAATCTATCACCAGATATTCTTGCCCTTAAGTTGAGAATCGGTGTTGATGCCCTCTTTCATGATTTGCCTGTGGATTTACATCTGTTCATTCATGCTGGTTATGGAAATTCACAGCTCCATCTCTTATGAACCCCAGCTCATCGGTAAATAAAATGTTGGATGTGAACAGTGAATCTGTGGCACACTTCAGCAACAGCACTTGACAGAACCACCATCTGCCATGATGATCATGTGGCCTTAGGACCTGAACGCGTTGTAGATTATATGGGTACAGTAGTTATTCATGAAGTACCCCAGATAAAAGAGTGAGACATGCCTTTCGCTGCTGCTAATTATCGCACACTGATCACAGGGGTTTCTTCCACCAAATGTAGCACACACTCCTCTATATCAGGCATGCAGACTGTGCGGGGGACTTCTACTGCCAGTCCTCCGAGTTGCAAGTACTTGCGTCCCTCAGATGCTGGAAAAGCCTGCTGAACAGCTTATCTGAGGGCACTCTGTGTTTTGGGTATTTTTCATCATAGAGGGTACGGGTCTGCAGGCTATGTCCATTTGCTAAATCATAACAGAATATCATAGCCGCCATTTCGCTTGTCAAGTAGTAGGCTTCCATTGCTAAGAAGTGGTGGACGAGAGAACTTGTAAATGATGTACATACACCATTTGTATGTACAAGCAACACAATAACACTAAACACATAAGTGAATCTGTGTTTGGAAGAAGTTAAAACAATGTGATACTTACCTAAGGTTGACAGTAGTGTACATTAAGGTGCACAAGCATGACAAAAATTAGCGTAGCCTACAACACAACTCGAACCACACAACTGACTACAAACCACGTAATGGTATGTGGAGAACTGTGAGTAAGACTTCACAGTAACACGCCAACGCATTTGACAGAGAGGCAATGCATCAACTGTGCTAATATCCGCAACCAGCCCTTCCTATGAATATGTGTTTATCTTGGAAAGTACGCGTTTTTGGAACCATGCTTATTGGACTTATACTTGAGTCTGTCATACCTACACATCTGGGAATGTGGAATGGTACGTGATGAAGCTTTGAGACTCAGAGTGCCAAGTACATACAAGAGCTGTGGGCAAAACTTCCTCCTATTTGAGACCGTTAACAACAATCCCAGTGGGTGTGAACAGCACAAAGAGGGTCGTGAAACTGAGCTGCTGGTCAAAGAAAGTTTCTCTTGGTTACCAGTTTGTCAGTCAGGCCTTCCACTATCCTTTGATAGTCAGTGGATATGGAGTCATCTTCTGTATTCCAGTTGATTCCCAAGACTCGTGTTGTGCTTGGCTCGAAGACCTTTGGCATGGCATATAGCCTTCAGTTCTTTCGAATTAGGTGCCCATTTGAAAAGTGAAGACTACTTGCAGGAAGAGTACCATCAGTTCCTGGGAAACAGTTGCAGAATCCTTACTGCCACTCACACTAACTACAAAATCGTTCATGATTATAGAATTGTCAGTGAGTGCTGTCACTTGGGGATATTTGTCGCTGTTTAGTGCTGGTAGCTCCCTTATAGCAGCTAACAAAATGTGGGGCAAGTCCAGATGGTAAACATTTAAAGCGATGTGTTATCACATCATCTGTGGTGGTGTAAGTGCCGTTCTCAGTTTGCTTAATGCAAAACCAAAAGGACATACTGATAGCTGTTGCCATATTCATTCAAGGTCAACTGTTAGAAGTCTTGGCCCACGTCACAGACTAGCTCAGAATTGTAACAAGGTTGAAAGTATGTTGGCAGTAAATCTGTACCTGGTTTGAGGGCATCATTCAAAGATGGACAGCCTGGATCATGTGTGGATGCATTGAACACACTGCAGTTCTTCACTGTGTGGTATGGCAGATAGAATACCCGTGCAGCTGTGTAGTCCTCACGTGAAATTCTACCTGTTCCCTCTTAATGTAATTTTATGTGGCCTCATGATAAATGAGCTTCATTTCTTCATTCCTTCACAACTTATTTTGTAAGGAGCAAAGATATGATTCAGCATTTGTGTGGCTGCCAGAGAGAAGTATATTCTCCTTTCGAGGCAGGCATACATCTCTTCAGCCATCACTAAGAATGTAACCAAAGATTCTGGGTGTAACCAAAGATTCTGGAAAGGAGAACCAATGAAGGTGATCTTTTAAATGGTTGTTCCAAGGTCACACTTGAAATTGTTGTTCCAATGTCACAATTTTCCAGTAATAACCTGCTCCAGTCAGGACTTCAGTGTCTTCTCTAGGATTTGACAGCTGTGTACCCTCCATCAAGGCCATATCTCCTACATCATGTGGTACTGTCTGCTGATGTGAGAATGTATTGCTGCTTTCGAAAATTGTAACTGCTACTTGGTCGTTGATGGAGTATTCCATCATATCAAAATGAATCTTTCTCCTTGAGAGAGTTGAAGTGCAAGATGTTGTTATCTTCAGAGTTGTGGTATGTGTGGCATTGAGTTGGAGAGGTTGTGTCAGTGAATTATGTATAAAATTTGACTGACTTCTTGGACCGAGCGAGGTGGCGCAGTGGTTAGCACACTGGACTCGCATTCGGGAGGACGACGGTTCAATCCCGTCTCCAGCCATCCTGATTTAGGTTTTCCGTGATTTCCCTAAATCGTTTCGGCAAATGCCGGGATGGTTCCTTTGAAAGGGCACAGCCGATTTCCTTCCCAATCCTTCCCTAACCCGAGCTTGCGCTCTGTCTCTAATGACCCCGTTGTCGACGGGACGTTAAACATTACCCACCACCACCACCTGACTTCTTGGGTCTAAGATGGCAAGTGTAATTTTACTCCTACTGACTGGTCATCTGATACTGACACAAGCAGTTTGTAAGTATATGAAACTGGAAGTTATCATTTGTCTTGTTTACTATCGTGAAGTGGCTATTGCAGATTGAAATATGGTGCTCACCCATGAACTTCACACAGAATGCCTTTCCCCATCCCCCCAGGGGCTCAGCATTCATTTGCTGAGTACGGGCTTGGCGACCCCGGGGTCCTGAGCTGGGGACTGGTCAGCGCCGCCAGTCTCCTGTCACCGTAAACCCCGGACATACTTCAGCGACCACCGCATGGCGCGGCGGTGGAATGTTGTGTGCTGCAGGGAATGGTAATCTCAGCTTGACCGTCTGGATTGCGAGGAAGGTAAACCTCTATAAAAACCTCTCAATCTTACAGTGTGCTGCGCGCCTATGAGATGCATGGCTGTTGGGGTGGAACAGCCGCAAGCGGGCAACCTCTGGGGCACCTGCCGCACCCCAGTTGTATAAGGCTTACTCAGGCACGCGGGGCTCTGTCTGAGCGGACCTTTAGTTCCCTAGCTGCTCGTGGGACCACAATGGACCCTTCGACCTCTACTTTTTCCCCTACCAGTTGATTGGGTGGGCCACTGGTAGGAAAACACACCCAATCGAAAAAGCGACTTCGTGCTGGGAGTCCTCCAGCGCCTGGTGTTACTAGAGATTTATCAGACTGTCGTAACAGAGCACATGCTGATAATCAGAATGTGTTTTTGATTGTCAAACGGAAGGAAGGTAGCTTTGAGAGAGTTTCTCCGTTTTACATCCACAAGGGTCTTGAGGGAATTGCAGGAACACTGAAATCTGTGAAGCGTCTGCGCAATGGGACTCTGTTAGTTGAAACTTCTAGTTCCCGTCAAGTCTCTTCTCTTAGGAAAGCAACCTGTCTCGGAGAGTACGCTATCGAGACCGAGCTCCACTCCACTTTGAACTATAGTAAGGGTGTTGTGACATGTAGGGACTTGGTGGATATCCCCAAGGACTAGTTGAAATGTGAGTGGGCTGACGAAGGTATTGTCGACGTGCAGCATATTATGAAATGAGTCGATGGGGACCTAGTCAAATCCGACTCGTTTATTCTCAGGTTCAATTGCCCGAGACTCCCAGAGCATGTTAAAGCGGGTTTCTTACGTTTGCCAGTACGGCCATATTTCCCCAACCCAATGCGCTGTTTTAAATGTCAGCGCTTTGGGCATACTACGTTGGGGTGCAATGGGATAGACACTTGTGGTAAATATGGTCAGCCTGCCCATGAAGGAGCCGATTGTTCATCGCCTGTGAAGTGCGTGAATTGCTCTGGGAGTCACCCTGTCTGGAGCCGGGTCTGCCCCATCTATCTCGAAGAACGGAAGATACAGGAGATCAAAACACCTAAGCGCATCCCCTATGGTGAGGCCAAGAAGCTCTTTAAGGCCATGCAGCCTCCTGTGGTTACAACATCTTTCGCTTCCACTCTGCAGAAACCGGTACAGGTGGCCACTGTTGCTACACAAACGGAGGTTGCTAGTGTCAGCACTAATACCTGCGTTTGCCAGTGCACTTGTGCTGCTGCGGTTGTTTTGCAACCTGCAGATCTCGCCACAACGTCGGACAAGGCCGTGGTTGCTGACATTGGGGTACTTCCTGCCCCCTCCCCATATGGCATCTTCTGCCCAGGCGAGTAAAGCTCCAACTGTTGACAAGGTTCTGCATTCTAAGCCCCCCAAGACGAAGACGCCGAAGGTGAAGGTTTTGCCACCTGAGGAGACTAGTCAGGGTCAGTCCGATGATGATGCCATCGTACTATCTGACATCTCCCTTGGGTCGCCATCAGAGCTGATGGACATTGATGTCGACCGGGGGCGATATTCTCGCCCCAGGAATAAATCTCCGACCAGTACGGGCTCTCCTCCAAAGCACAGGGGCAGGGTGAAAATTCAGCCACCCTGATCACTGGCTCCCATATTACAGTGGAACCTGATTGGGTTCAGGAAGCATGTGGCCGAATTACAACTGCTTGTACAAGAGCGCCCCTTGTGCTTATGTCTCCAAGAGACACATTTCCAGGCCACTGATGCTCCTTCTTTACGGGGCTATACCGTGTATCGAAAAGATGATCTGATGGGGGAAAGGGCAAAGGGTGGTGTTGCAGTTTTTGTCGATGACATGCACCACTCATCTGAGCTCCCTCTCGTTACGGACTTGCATCGGAAAAACTGTGCATCCTCAACTCTGGTGCTCCCACTCTTTTCTGTACTGCTTCTGGGTCGTCGTCAGCTATTGACCTTTCCTTTTGCTCTCCAGCACTCACGGATTCTGCTCTGTGGGAGGTTGCCGCTGACCTCCATTCTAGTGACCACTTCCCCCTTTGGATTCGCCTCCTGGATGAGACTGTGGCATTACCAGTGCCACCCAGGTGGCACCTCTGCAGAGCTGACTGGACACTTTTAAGCGATTTAGCTGTTTTGGAACACCGTGCCAGCGTCCACGAATGGGTCGACCATGTTACAGCCGTGATCTCCCATGCTGCTGAATTGTCGATCCCACGGTCCTCAAGTCATCCCAAGAGGCGCCCTGTCCCTTGGTGGACCACTGAGTGCCGTTCAGCCATCCGAGCCCGCCGTGCAGCTCTGCGCCGCTTCAAGTACCGTCCCTCAGATGACAATTTTGCGACCTTTCGGGTGGCAAGGGCCAAAGCACGGCGAGTGATTAAAGAGAGTAAACGACGGTCATGGCAATCGTTCCTGAACTCCATCTCCCGCTCCACTAGTTCTACAAAAGTATGGGAAGCCATCAGGAGGATTTCCGGGAAACGCAGCCAACTACCTGTCACGGCATTGCTGCATCAGGGTTGTCTACTCACGGCGCCGAGAGACATTGCCCAGACACTGGCCATGTATTTTGCCGAATCTACTGCCATTATTAACTGTGATCCAGATTTCTGCCGCTACCGCACTGCCATGGAGAGGGATCACTTGGACTTCCGGTCTCCAAATTCTGAACCCTACAACTGCCCCTTCGCAATGTGGGAACTGGATTCAGCGCTGTCTGTGGCTCATGATACTGCGCCAGGTGATGATCAAATCCTGTACAGCATGCTGCAGCTCTTGTTGCTGCCATCCAAGGAAGTTCTCCTGAATTGTTTTAATATGATATGGTCATCCGGCATGTTCCCTGACTCGTGGAGGGAGGCGATTTTGATTCCCCTCCTCAAACCGGGAAAAGACCGAATGCATCCCAGTAGTTATCGGAGTATTGCTTTGACGAGCTGTGTCGGGAAGACATTGGAACGCATGGTCAACCGTCGCCTGGTTTGGCTGCTCGAGACCAGGCAGCTCCTTAGCCACTCTCAGTGTGGCTTTCGGAGATGTCGTTCAACTATAGACAACTTGACCCTGCTTGAGGCGGCCATCCAGCAGGCCTTCCTACGTAACCAGCATTGTCTAAGTGTATTCTTTGACATTAATAAGGCGTATGACACTACTTGGCGCCGCTTTATCCTCAATCAACTCCATCAGTGGGGCTTTCGTGGCCATCTCCCCATCTTCATTCGGTCCTTTCTTTCCCGCCGCCTCTTTCGATATCGGGTTGGTAATGTGCTATCTGATTTGCACGTGCAGGAGAATGGTGTTCCTCAGGGAAGCGTTTTAAGTGTCACCCTCTTCGCCATCGCCATTAACAGTATCACGTCCACTATCCGGAGTCCTGCCCAGTGCTCCTTGTTTGTGGACGATTTTACTGTTTTCTGTTCTTCCTCCAGTCTTGTCACTGCTAGTCGGCAGCTGCAGCTTACGATAAAGCGATTAGAGGCATGGACTGTGAAGACGGGTTTTACCTTTTCTGCAGACAAATGTGTGTGTGTTCATTTTAATCGTTCCCGACGTGCTTCTACCTCCCCTGAATTGCGTCTGAGGGACACCATTCTTCCTTTTAGAGACACTGTGAGGTTCCTTGGCCTCACTTTTGATTCCAAGTTGTTGTGGTTGCCGCACCTTAAAGATCTCAAGGTGCGGGCCCTAAAGGCACTGAATATTTTGAAGTGTCTGAGCCATCGGTCCTGGGGAGCAGATCGGGCGCGTCTGCTGCAGTTTTATAGGGCTTTCGTCCGGTCGCGTCTTGTCTATGGATGCTTGTCTATGGATGCACTGTGTATGGGTCAGCGAGGCCTTCGTATCTGAAGATTCTTGACGCAGTACACCATGAGGGTATCAGGCTGGCTACTGTGTGCTGAGGCAGGGGAACCGCCGCTCGCCATCCGGCGGAAACTCCTCATGGTGTGACAGGTGTGTCAATTCCTTGCCTGTCCTACCTCCCCTGCATTCCCTACTGTTGCCCGACCGCCTATGGAACGTCTCTTTTTCCAGTCGCCCAAGGGCAACGAGACCATTTGGGATTCGTGCCAAGCATTTGCTTGAGTCCCTTGGTGTGGAGCGTGTGGCACCCCAATTCCAGGGTTTTACCCGCCTGCCTCCCTGGTTGCTCCAGAGGCCCAGCGTCCTTTTAGACCTGTTAGAGTACCGGAGGAGCTGCACTCCTGCGTTTGTTTTTACCTCCTTATTTTACGATATTTTAAACGAGCATCCCGACCATGTACCAGTATTTACGGATGGCTCTAAACAGGGAGACTCTGTTGGTTGTGCTGTTGTTTTCCCTGATCGAGTCATCAAGTTACGGCTTCCTGCAGCGTTTACCATCTTTGATGCCGAATTGTTTGCAATCTTGCGGGCATTGTAGCAGATGAGATGTGTTCCCAGTCTTAAGTTTCTCATCTGTTCTGACTCTCTGAGTGCCCTTCAGACCATGCAACACTTGTACCCAGCGGATACAGTCGTCCAGAACATCCATGATGCCCTACTCCACCTGCAACGGCAGGGGAAGGAGGTTTCTTTCTGCTGGGTGCCGGGGCACGTGGGTATTAGGGGAAACGAACTGGCGGATGTGGCTGCCAAAGATGCATGTTCCCTCCCTCACGTTGTTGAATGTGCCGTCTCCCTCCATGCTGTTACCTCCCTTTTGCGTTTTCATGTTATGCGTCAATGGGAAGAGGAGTGGCTGGCAGTCGGTGAAAATAAGCTGCGTCTGGCCAAGGCCAGCACGCGGCCATGGCGTACGTCCTACCAGTCATGCAGGCGAGATGAGGTTCTCCTCACTCGCCTCCGCATCGGGCACAGTCCCTTAACGCACGGTTTTTTACTCCGGCGGGAGGACCCCCCAATCTGCAGTGCTTGTGGCGTCCAGATTACGGTCCGCCACATTTTACTTGACTGTCCTTTATTCTCTGACCAGAGGGCGGTGGTTTCCTTGCCACCGGATTTGCCCTCTATTTTGCAAGACGACGCAACGAGTGTGGTTAAGGTCTTACGGTTTTGTGTCCTGTCCAATTTGTTGCCTCGGATTTTAGGGAGAGGATTTTAATGTGCTGCTGGGTGACTGGCTCACCCAGGCTTTAGGTAAGAGGTCCGCCAGTCACGATTACCTACTTGTTTCACTTCGATTTCTGTTCTCTTTTCCTTGTGTTTCCTTTCCTCTTTTAGTGTGTTTCTTCTCCTCTTGTTTTGCCTCTGTATGTGAGAATTTGGAACTGCGTCAGGTCTGTGTCTGTTAGCCGTTCTCCCTGTTCGGTGTCCGTCTTCATCCCTTCACTGCCTGTGTTCCTGTTTCTATGCGTTTGGGCGCTGATGACCACGCTGTTTAGCGCCCAAAAACCTCAAACCACACACACACACACACACACACACACACACACACACACACACACACACACACACACACACCTTTCCCCATTTAAAGCCCTGATTTTTATTGTGGCCCTTTTTAAGGCATAAGAAGCAGTAGTTCATTTTCTTTAGGGAATATATTATGTCCTCTAAGCTTGCAACCTTTTGGCAGTCTTGGTCATAGTGCTCCCTTTCTTTACAATACACACAAAAAGGGTCTTAATTGTGTTATTTCATTATCTTGTTGGCCTTCATTTTAACTTTCACATGACAAGCAGGTGCTGTGGGTACATAATGCTCTTGTGGAACACTCTCGATTTATTTTGTGTGTGGTGAGGGCTCCCTCCACCTCTTTATTGAGAAACTCCATGAGTTGTGTGAGATTCCCTTCTTGTATCTTTTCCTTCTTGTGTGGATAAGCCTGTTCCTGCAAATTTCCTCTGAGAATGCAAGTAGTAGTTTGGGGCAAGCACTCTCGTGTAAGAATCCCATTGTTCTTGTATCACTAATTTCAGCTCACATGCTGTCTCAAGTTGCATTCCATTGTGATAAACACACCTTGCAAGTGTTCCACAAAGGTTTTCCGTGGGTCTCAAGTCTGGGCTATGTGCAGTCCAGAGCAAGACACCAACATCTTTATCTTCAAACCACATTGTGGTTCTAGCAGAACCATACACAGATGCGTTATCTTGTTGAAACATTAGACTTTCATCCCCAAGGTCTTCATACATTCTAATCAGTTCTGTCTCTAGCATCTCAGTGTACATGTTAGAGTTCATTCCAGTGTTCAGCCAAATAGTGTGTGATTTACCTTTAATGCAGAAGGCTGCCAAAATCTAAGAATTCCACCATCAAAATTTCTCCTCATTCTTACCTGCTGTTGTGTTATTGGATCATGCCAATAATTTTGAAATCCATCAGTTATGGATACGATTCTGGGAGCAGTTCACAGCCTTCATAGCTGAAAATATAGTGGTCTCACCTATGAACAAGCACACATTTCTCCATGGATATTTAGATGGGGACCCTAAGGATTTGGTCAATGGAATTGCAGTTATGGCTGACAAATATGTTCAGAAGAAGCAAATTTTGAAATCCATGTATGGGACTAGCTTCAAGCAGTGTAGAGGCTTCCTGTGTCACGTACATTGAGCGCCATAAGTGGATTCAAGCACTCGGAGCATGCTCCATTGAAGTTTTCTGAAAAACATTTGTCATGGACTTCTGAATGGAATAAAGTGCTCTTCAGTGATGAGAAGAAGTTTGATTTAGATTGCAATATTATGTAAAAGTAACTCTTTCTGTGCCTTATATAATTTTCTTCTTCACCCATATTTTTCATTCTGTCCACATCATGCACCCTGTATAATGAAATTATCAATCACTGTAGTTGAACAGTTCATCCTGTTGGCAGTTTGACAATGAGAGAGTCCCTATGCAACATCCACTGTCACTAATGATGTCTGTTTCCTGTCTGCAGTAAAGACATTGATGCACACACTATCACTGCACAGAGCCACCTGCTGTTATATCGAGTTCCCCTCTCTACCACTTGAATAGTTGATGTCTTGTTGTATACTGTATTAATGATGTGAAATGCAATACCATGTGACTACATTAGTCAGTATATTTGATCTAAATAATTAATGGAAAATCTCATATAAAGATGTGAAACAAATACTAACAAAGAGATAGAGGGGCTGGCCAGTACTTACCTCAGCTCAGTACAGCCGATAGATACACATAAAACAGAACCGAAAATTACATTCCTAGCTTTCGGAACAGATGTTCCTTCATCAGGGAGGAGAGAGGGGAAAGAAAGGGAAGAAGGGAAAGGAGATTCAGTTACTCACAACCCAGGCTATGAAGCAACAGGGAAAGGAAAATAGGGATGGTAGCAAGGATGGAGGCATGGTTGTCAGAGGGAAGCCAAAGATATTCTACTGTAAGTACTGTGCCAGCTTCAAACCAAAGAGGATGCATACAGAAGTAAAGAGGTATGTAGTATAAAGATAAACACAACTATGTAGGATGAAAAGATGCGTGAATGGCTAAAGAGGAAAGGGAAAGAGGAGAAGACTGAAGAGTAAATGGGAGTGAGGTTGTTTAACGTAGGTTCAGTCCAGGGGGATGGCGGGATGAAAGGATGTGTTGGAGTGCAAGTTCCCATCTCCGCAGTTCAGAGGGACTGGTGTTGGGTGGGAGAAGCCAAATGGCACATACGGTGTAGCAGGTTCCTAGGTCCCTAGAATTATGCTGGAGGGCATGCTCCGCTACTGGGTATTGGGCATCTCCTAGGCGGACAGTTCGTCTGTGTCCGTTCATGCGCTCAGCCAGTTTAGTTGTTGTCATGCCGATGTAAAAGGCTGTGCAGTGCAGGCATGTCAGTTGATAAATGACATGTGTAGTTTCACATGTGGCCCTGCCTTGAATTGTGTATGTTTTGTGTTACTGGTAAAACATTTGGCACCAATGGTGCACGGCCAGCACATCTTGGCACAGTGTTACACCGTCCGGGTTATCTGGATACTTCCCACTAACACCAACCTGTCAGAACTCCGGAGATGGGAACTTGCCCTTCAGCATATCCTCTCTTCTCGCTATCCGCCAGGCCTCAATCTCCGCTAATTTCTAATTTCAATTTGCCGCCGCTCATACCTCACCTGTCTTTCAACATCATCTTTGCCTTTGTACATCCGCCCCGACTGACATCTCTGCCCAAACTCTTTGCCTTTACAAATGTCTGCTTGTGTCTGTGTATATGAGGATGGATATGTGTGTGTGTGCGAGTGTATACCTGTCCTTTTTTCCCCCTAAGGTAAGTCTTTCCGCTCCCGGGATTGGAATGACTCCTTACCCTCTCCCTTAAAACCCAAATCCTTTTGTCTTTCCCTCTCCTTCCCTCTTTCCTGACGAGGCAACCATTGGTTGCGAAAGCTAGATTTTGTGTGTATGTTTGTGTTTGTTTGTGTGTGTATCGACCTGCCAGCGCTTTTGTTTGGTAAGTCTCATCATCTTTCTTTTTAAATACATTATAAGGTTAGCAATTCAGAACATGAAAATTGGTACATACTTGTGGGAACAGCACGGAACTGTAACAGACGACACTAGCAGTGGACTTTCCAATGATGGCAGGGGAGGCAAGAACTTATGACTAATGTAAATGGTGACAAAACCTGCAAATAAACTATTGTTTGGATTTCTATATTTTTGTATCTACCTAATATAGTCATTACATTTTCCATCTGTACATAGAAAAATGTAATTTTTAGAAATTATTTACTATCTCTGTAACAGGATAAATTAAAAAAAAATCATAGTGCAAGTTTTCAAATACAGTCTCTATTGATTGCCTCTTGCAATATATTTAAATGCATACCTGTACAGAGACCTCTCTATTATGAATATTACAACTTTGATATTTTTCCTATGGAGATTTATTGTAATAGATTGTTGTAAATTGAAATATTTGAGCAAGGAGCAGTGGAGGAGTTTGTTGATGGAACGGAGGTGGACAAACTTGAATCTTTAAGTACAAGAATGGAAAAGTAGTCAAAATAGGACAGTGTATCGTGCAAACTCACATTTTATTTAGTTGGTGTCTGTTGTGGACCATCCTTCAAGAATTTGAATCAGTGTCAGACTTCTGTATTGTCAGATGTAATGGAACAATTTATTAAGTCGAAATTTTGAAAAATGCTGCTTTGATAAGGTAGCTCCTGCCCATAAAAAAATAATTGACTCTCTAGATTTTATTCTTGTTAGAGGCTAAAGGTGTTTAAAAACCTGGAGACAGCAGAATTTCTTTTATTTCAATGATAGTGTAAGGCATTCATTGAGAGATGTATCTTCAAAATAGTCTTTCAGACTCCATTGGCTGATCTTTTAGCAAAAGCTCCAAGTAGACTTGATCCCAGCCTTATTGAAACTGATTCTGATTTGAACCAAACCTGTTGGATAAAGAAAGGTCTTTGTGTAGTTGTGGCAAGACAGAAAAACATAGAAAAATGTGAACATGAAATGTAATGAGGCATCTGGAATTATTTACATCACAAAATCATAAGATCTTTTAACATTATTAGT
Organism: Schistocerca cancellata; assembly: GCF_023864275.1. NCBI lineage: Eukaryota > Metazoa > Arthropoda > Insecta > Orthoptera > Acrididae > Schistocerca > Schistocerca cancellata. Next base: position 148,511,007 of record NC_064631.1, on the reverse strand, counting down.
GCACCAAGAGCAAACCTGTGCAATCAGACAACTGTAGGTAATCCCATCAACTTGATATTATTATTTTGTGATGTTAATAACATCAGATACCTCACCACATTCAGTACTTCCTTGTTTCAGCACTTTTCTGTCTTGCCACAGCTACACGACAACCCCTGTAATGCTGTGAACTACTACTGAGAATTGTACCAGACTCACTAGGCATCTTGAAACTGGTATACTGGGAAAATAAAAATTCTACCATTATGAAAGACAGCTGGTTGCAATCATTTATGAAAACCTTTATTTATCACAGTTGTAATGTTCCACATCCATAATGGATATCTCAAAGCTCGTGAAAAAGAATGGACACTGTGGGTCCATTGCTGATACTGTAAGGCATGAGTTCTGTGAACTTACAATACATCCATGAAAACAATTCCTTGTCTCAAGCACCGGATTAGAAATGCGTAGTGAGTCTTGTCTATGAATGTGGAGTGTTTATCTGAAAATATGAAAGAAGAATCAGTCATTGCACATTGCAAAGTGTGCTGTATTCTTGTACCTGTTTTGAGATTTCTTGGTGGAAATCATAATTGCAATTTTAAGAAAAAAATAAAATTTTTCTGCAGTAACTGTGTACGGAGTTTTTCAGCTGACAGTTTTATTTAAAAAATCAGCAATTAAATCAGCTCATAAACACTCACCCTTTCAATTCTCTGATCTTGAGACAACTGGGATGACTGAAAGGTCTGTGTATTCGTTCATAATATGTCGCACGTCTTACCTTAAAATCTTAGAACACCATGTCTGAATTGTTTTCTATGTTTTGTGTCATTTGTTTCTGAAGTTTTTCACGTTATTTTACAGGCATGAGAATATAATTTTTATTTGTAAGTGGCGATCAAACAGATCCATTTTAGAGTATTCTGCAGTGTGTATGCAACATAGGGTGACTCCAATCCAGGTATGTAAGCACTGACATGTAAGCAAGGGATTAATGTGATGTTCGTGTCTTTTCCAATGTGCATGCAGTAAATGCGGAAACTTGGACTATGGAGACATCATTACAAAATGCATCAGAACAGGACCAACGTGCCTTAATTATTTTCTCGGCTACTGAAGGACCAACATCAGTAGACGTCCATTGGAGAATGAAGAATATGTATGGGTCAACATCTTCAACTTTTGTAGTCCTGTCTTCCTCAGTTGCGTGTAATATTATGGTATATTGATAATTTTTACTTATAGACCATCTGACAGCAACTGAACAAAACACAATTTCAGTGCCATACACGTTTCACCTTTATTTTCTGCAAGGCATCATCAGTGGCCTGGAATATGTACATATGTTAGCTATTTTATTTACATTTTTGTCACTGTGCCTATAGGCTATAAACAGTTCTGGTGGTTGGTATTTCCTATTAAGTAGTTGTTTTGAACTGTACTTACAGGTTGCATGGACAATTTCTTACATAATACGCTCCTGTTGCATTTTTGGTGTTGTTCTTCTTCTTATGAACGCCAATTTGCGGTTTTTTCCACATTCCACAGCACTATGCTCTTGAACGCTTGTTTTAATGCATTGTTTTGGTTTCTGTTGCCGACTGTCAAATGTTTTTGCCAAAGATCGAATGTTATTGCCAAACTTATGAGTGTAACTATTGAAGTATCTGTGGTCTGTTCGTGTATGCATTTGTGTGTGTGTGTGTGTGTGTGTGTGTGTGTGTGTGTCCAGATGGTGTGGGGAAGAGTTTTTTTGTTTTATGTTATCATTTCCTTTATTAAGTGTAGTAGGGAGCCTGTGCTGATGTGTGTTTGTTCATTTATCATATGTTTGTTTTCTGCTATGGCTTTCTGGATGTGGAAGTTTTCTTGCGTTTGTATAAGATGTTTGTCATGTTTGCTTATTCTCATTATTTTCATTTCTTGTTCCATGTTTGTGGGATGATGGTTGTAGTGTTTTAAATGCTCTGCAAATGTGGAATGGTTTGTTTCATACTTCCAACATCTGATATGTTCTTTGTATCTTGTTGAATGTCGAAGTTGTGATGCGGTATACATAAGCATGACATGCAGGAATTTTGAAACAAGATACAAAGAACATATCAGATGTTGGAAGTATGAAACAAACCATTCCACATTTGCAGAGCATTTAAAACACTACAACCATCATCCTACAAACATGGAACAAGAAATGAAAATAATGAGAATAAGCAACCATGACAAACATCTTATACAAATGCAAGAAAACTTCCACATCCAGAAAGTCATAGCAGAAAACAAACATGTGATAAATGAACAAACACACATCAGCACAGGCTCCCTACTACACTTAATAAAGGAAAAAAAACTCTTCCCCCACCATCTGGACACACACATACACAGCCAACAAAAAAAAAAAAAAAAACACACACACACACACACACACACACACACACACACACACACACACACACACACACTCTGCACAAAAAAATATATATCACACCAAAACACACACACACACACACACACACACATGCATACACGAACAGATCACAGATACTTCAATAGTTACACTCATAAGTTTGGCGATAACATTCGATCTTTGGCAAAAACATTTGAGTCTGCAACAGAAACCAAAACATTGCATTAAAACAAGCGTTCAGTGCATAGTGATGTGGAAAAAACCGCAAATTGGCATTCATAAGGAGAACAACAACACCAAAAATGCAACAGGAGCGTAATATGTAAGAAATTGTCCACGCAACCTGTACAGTTCAAAACAACTACTTAATAGGAAATACCAACCACCAGAACTGTTTATAACCTATAGGCACAGTGACAAAAATGTAAATAAAATAGCTAACATATGTACATATTCCAGGCCACTGATGATGCCTTGCAGAAAATAAAGGCGAAACGCGTATGGCACTAATATTGTGTTTTATTCAGTTGCTGTCAGACGGTCCAGAAGTAAAAATTATCAATATACCATAATGGGTCAACATGTCTGTTGAAATCCACCAGCATGGAAAGGTGTGATAAATTACATGCTGGTTGCAAGTCGACACAAGACGCAGGTCAGTCTGGGAGGCCAGCATAGATTACGTCAACTCAAGTAGGATACACTTGAGCACCTGCCCTATAATTCTAATATCTCCTCATGCAATTATTATGCCTTCAGTTCCTTTAAATAGACCTTGAAGGGTTGGTGATTCCTGTTTGATGAGGTATGTGGCATGCATTTACGGACTTCTTCATGCTGCAGGACACATGTTTTACCTAACGGATATCTTCAACCTGGTGCGTCAGAAAGATGATTGCCTCAGTGCTCACAGTGATTTTGCATGCTTGGAATACTGATTCTGGACTGTATGGTCTTCAAATGGAAACTTTTTGATCATCCATTATACATAAAGAATGTTGCAGATAGTGGTGGTAATTGCTGTACCTGCTGAAACTAATGCTGCCGTACTTAATAGTGCACAATGTTTACGTTAGGTAACATGTATGGTAGCTGTTGTAGAAAACTTTTTATAACTGTGTGCACTGATTTTAAATAAGTGATACTGTATATAGGCTTCTGCCACATCTGCCAAATGATACAATGAGAAATTCTCTTTCTGTTTTATTTTTATATTAGGCTATGGTCTACTGTTTTGTTTGCTTACAGAGAAACAGTTAACATAATACTACATTATTTGCTTACAATAACTGAACTATGTCAATCCTCAGGTCACTTCACTGGTGCTGCCCTGTGAACCTCAGTTGCAAATAAGGTGGAAGGGAAGATGGAGAAATGTGAATGCTGTAATATATTAGTGCCTGCAAAGGAGTTTACAAAGCATCTGCAAGACAAACGCCATCGGCTAAGGGAGAAGAGATTTAATGAAATGATACAGAATAGTGTTTTCATAAGCTGTGAGTACTGTTATCATTAAATTCTTCCTGTACAGATTTAAATATTTTATTGCTTGATGTGATACTTGAATGATGTTGATGAATGGTAGAATTGTTGGTGTATGTCTTCAGAGGAATCACCGCGCAGGATTAGCCGAGCGGTCTAAGGCGCTGCAGTCATGCACTGTGCAGCTAGTCCCGGCAGAGGTTTGAGTCCTCCCTCGGGCATGGATGTGTGTGTGTGTCCTTAGGATAATTTAGGTTAAGTAGTGTGTAAGCTTAGGGACTGATGACCTTAGCAGTTAAGTCCCATAAGATTTCACACACATTTGAACATTTTCTGTAGTTTGCAGAACATACTGTGACAGTTACATAAATTCTAGGTCTCAATGAGGCACAGCGCATGGGCCAGAATCAAAACAGTTGCTCTGAAATAGAACATTTCTCATCTGTAAGCACCCATATTTTCCATTTATTACATTTGGTGTTGGCAAAGGCACCTACAGATTTAGTGGGTGGTGTAGGCTATATTATTACACTCATATTTACATACAAATTCCAGTTTGACCATTCACAATAATGTTTTCTACATATGTGATGATAGAGTAATAAGTAGGACCTAATGCCTCCACATGCTGCACTCCTCAACAGGGGGCAGCCCTGGCACAACTCATTTCACCACGTTGTGTGGAATCTCTGCTACAATCTCATTTAGTTAGAAGTTATTGGAGTTATTAGTTGCTTAGGTACAGTGGTTGAAATTGTCAGTGCAACTGATACTACATTCTGTTATTTGGTTCGTAATGCAGAAAGTGTTACTCCTGTTAAACTTTATTGAAGAATAGAAGTAATTTAAGGTAAATGTTAGATTGATGTTAGTACTGAGCACCATAAGGTAAACAGATGTAAAATTAAACAATGGAAAATCTGGGATGGAATGTAACAATAATATGAAAAGGATAGTTGCTACTCACCATATAGAGGAGATACTGAGTTGCAGATAGGCATAACAAAAAGACTGTCACAAAATAAGCTTTCAGCCAACGAGGCCTTTGTCAAAAATAGATGGCTGACACACACACACACACACACACACACACACACACACGTAACTGCAGTCTCTGGCAGCTGAAGCCTGGCGTCTATTTCTATTTTTGACAAAGGCCTTGTTGGCCGAAAGCTTATTTTGTGACAGTCATTATGTTGTGCCTATCTGCGATTCAGCATCTGTGCTATATGGTGAGTAGCAACTATCCTTTTCATGATATCGTTACATATGTAAAATTGGGAGATCTGAAACAGTCGAATTGTGTGACAAACAGTTGGATGATACTTGTCAGTCAATAAATCATTTCACAAGGGAAGAGTTGACAAACTAACGGAAGTGGACTGGGATATTACACCATGGGAAATTGTTAAAAGAATTGGAATTTCACAAGAGCATGTATCTCAAAGTATTATTTTCTGGAAAAAGTGAAGACTGTACTCCTTGAGTTCCGGATACTCATGCCTGAAGTAAAGACCACCATTCTTGAAATATCCAAACAAATTTTGTTGCATTATGAGACTGAAGGTAAGGTTTTCGCAACAATGACTTCAGTGATACTTTGTTCACCATTATGTACCTGAAACAGAATGTCAGCCTGTTAAACACTAACCCAAGAATTTTAAGGGAAAAAGCTTTCTTTTGGAAAAGCATTTGTATCTTGAGATGCCAGTGGAGTTACCCTTATTGATTTTCTAAGATCAAATAAGCATTTCATCTCATGTCATGGTGAGTCTCTGTGAGCTTTTTAGAAATTTACCTCAACAGTATCAAAGGGGAGAAAGTAAAGTTTTGATCCAACAACGTAACATTAGGCCACAGACTGTCTGTGTCAACATGGAAGAACTTAGGAGACTAATACTCATGACAGTGCCACATCTGCCGCAGTCCAGACTTAGTGTCCCATTAATTTTAATCTGTTACCTAAAATGAAGGAGTGTCTTCATGGATGTCACAAGGGCTTCTGTGTAGAAACCCAGATGGTGGTGAACACCACAAAGCAAGTGCAGTTCTTCCATGTCTTCATGAAACTTGTCTATTTTTGATAAAATTTTATCAGGTTATGTGGTAATGTGGTGATGAATTCTGTATTCCTGTACTCTCCATGTAAGCATACTTATCAGTCAACCATTGGACATTAATAGTACTAAGTAATTAATCAGATAATTTGAAATCCGTGCCCGTCCCACACCCACCACGCAGCTTGCTTGTCACATTGATGCCATCTCCCTCTATACCAACATCCCCCATGTACATGGTCGATCTGCTGCTGAACATTTCCTCAGTCAACACCCACCTGATTTCAAGCCTTTGACATCCTTTTTGCTCACCTTACAACTTTATACTTACCAACAATTACTTCACCTTTGAGGGTCAGACATACAAACAGATCAGGGGTACGGCCATGGGAACCAGGATGGTTCCTTCTTATGCCAATCTTCTCGTGGCTTGGAGGGGGCTTTCCTGGGATCCATATGCCTTCATCCCCTGGTTTGGTTCAGATACATTGATGACATCTTTGTCGTATGATCTCATGGTGAGGCTGACCTGTTAAAATTCCTGGTATCTCTAAATAGCTTCGACCAATAAAATTTAACATGGTCCTATTCTGAATCCTATTCCACTTTCCTTGACGTTGATCTCATCCTCACCGAAGGCCAGCTACAAACTTCTGTCCACATCAAACCCACAAACAAACAACAGTACTTACATTTTAACAGTTGCTGTCCTTTCCATGTCAAACCTTGTCTCCCATACAGTCTTAGCATTCGAGGCAAATGTATTTGTTTGGATGCAGACTCTTTACAGCAATACACCACCACTGTCACTTCAGCCTTCACTGGATGTAATTATCCCAACAGCCTAGCTCAAAAGCAGATTTCCTGGGCCATCACATCCAATCCTGGTACTGCCGATCCCTCCAAAAAACAACCTCAGAGCACACCACTTGTCACCCAGACTTATACTTGTCTTGAATGTATCAATCAGCTTCTTTGACAAGGCCATGACTGCCTAAAACCACACCCTGAAATGAGATCCATTTTGTCTGAGATTTTGCCCACCACACCTAGAATAGCTTTTCTCACCCTCCCAATCTCCACAATATCCTTGTCAGATTGTAAGCTCTTTCTGCACCCATCTCTCTACCCTATGGCTCCTACCCGTGTGACCACACCACTGCAAGACTTGCCCTATGCTTCCTCCTACCACCACCTGTTTCAGCCCTGTAACTTGCAAAACATACTGCCAAGAGGAAGAGCCACCTGTGAAACGACACGTCATATACCAGCTGTTACGTAAACTTTGTTTGGCCTTTTACTTCGGCATGACTACCACCCAGTTATCAGTCAGTATGAATGGACTTTGGCAGAGGGTGTATACAGGCAACACACAATATCCGGTTGCAGAGCATGCTGTACAACATAACAGTCATGACCTCGGTGCCTGTTTCACCACATGTGCCATCTGGATTCTTCCCCAGACACCAGTTTCCCAGAACTCTGCTGGTGGAAACTAGCACTACAACATGCCCTTGGTTCTCGCCACCCACCTGGCCTTAATTTATGTTAATTTCTTCCATCTCAGCATGCATTCTCAGTAACTACTCCTTTCTTCACTCCTGTTTAGTTTTGTACATCTTTCATATTCTGACTTGTGTATTTTTCACCGTCCTCCCTCCTACCTCTGTTACATACAATGCACTTAGCTTTTCATTCTTATTAACTCATGCATAATGTATTGCTTGTTACCCTGTCTTTCACCTTTAAGCTCTCAGGTTTTCAGTCTCGTCTGATGCATCCCGTCCAGTAAGTCTCCACTGACCTGGGATTCTGGGTGACTTTTCTGAACTGTACACCTTTCCATAAAACTGTCCAGTTCTTTCCCTTCACTCCTCTTCCTTCCCCTTCAACTCTTCTGCCAAAAGAAGGAGCCACTGTCTCAGGAAGCTTGTAAATGTTAAATCTTTTTGTGTGTGTGTTTCCCTGCCGCTGCTTGGTGAGTAGATGTTTTTTTATCTATCCATTTACTTTATATTATCAGTAATTAATTTACCACATGATAAATGCACTTGACCAAATGATAAAGTTACAAAGAGATAGAATGCCTGCCCAATATATACCTTCAGCAGTAATGGAATTTTGGCAGCTGAAGGTAGATATGGGCCAACCATTCTATCACTTTGAAGTTTTGCAGTATCTAATAATTATGTTGACAATAGTATGTATAATATGAGAAGGACAAAGAAACTGTGGAATATTGACACTAAGGATTTGGAATGTCATTAAAAAGCATGTTCTAAAGAAGCCTGTATTTTATTTAACTAAAATATTCTATTCAGTCCTCTGTACTGTCCATGTTGGCATTCCTCATCATTCAGCCATAGGATATTATCCAGTTACACGTAAATTAGAGTGAAATCTGTTTAGTAAAAATTTTTGCTTATTTATTATCCTTAAGAATAAATGCCATATAGTCTTTAATCCACTTACTAAAGATATCTCTGGCAGTTAAAGTTGCTTTACATATGTACCACAGCTAATCACACATCTTGATTCTGTTCAGATTTCTTTGGTAATACCTCAGTATTGCTCCACTTTTAGGCAAGTATGGTTTTCATCTGTGTTGTGGCATATTTTGTCTGAAAGGCTTTTGTGTGTGTGTGTGTGTGTGTGTGTGTGTGTGTGTGTGTGTGTGTGTGTGTGTACGCGCGCGCACGCGTTCTATGGATTCTTTTAGTGAGTTTCTTGGCATTTATTTTCTAATTAGACACTGGTGGTGCAGGGAAGAAATTCACAGTTTGGGAAAGGAGCTACACTGGAAAAATCATCTAACAGACTAACATTTCCTCAGAAAGTGTGAAAGAAACATACCGTATTTACTCGAATCTAAGCCGCACCTGAAAAATGAGACTCAAAATCAAGGAAAAAAAATTTTCCCGAATCTAAGCCGCATCTGAAATTAGAGACTCGAAATTCAAGGGGAAAGAAAAGTTTTAGGCCGCATCTCCAAATCGAAACAAAGTTGGTCCATTGTAATAGAAGATACAATTTAGGTCGAATGAATGACAATACATTTACAGTAGTTTGGTTCGAGTCGTAACCTTCGCAGTTAAGCTTTACCAGGTAGCCATTGCTATGCGTCAGGCGCTCCGTCCGTATTTATAAGGGTACCCTTCCTTTTTCATGTGCTTCGTCTGCTTTGAATTGATTTCTTATTTTTCTTTGATCTGAAAAGCGCCGTTTTCTTTGTTATAGGTGTTTACGTCACTCTAAGCTGAAAATGCATTACTGTACTGTGTCATGCATTGTTTGTCGCATTCTGATAGTGCGTGTTTACGGCCTGTCGCCGCTTGCAGCATGGCGCACTACCGCCGCTTACAATTAAAAAAATAAAAGAGAGAGGAATCGTCTCATTAGCGAAACAATGGCAAGATACTGCTATTTGTTGTTACTTACACTGCTGCTTTCTTTGATAATGATCAACAGGAATCAAATAATATACTGCGTATGATAGAAGATGTTCTGAACGAGATTTTAGCTAAATTTTTTCTCCATTTGAAAATCTTTGCAGGCGCCTCTTTAGTACATTACATTCTGCACAGAAATTAGAGTCATCTTAGATTTAAAGATCTAGTCAATTGCTGTGCTTCATTTCTAACTGGATCACTATTAGCCATACGAATAATATGAATATAAACATGACATGATATGTATATTCTTCCGTGTTTGCTGTTGTCTCACTCTAGTTTCGTAGTTTATTAGGCAGACAGGATTTAAATGAGATGGCAGCAAACACGAAACAATACATGGCAAAATGTTTATATTCGTATTATTCTTATGGTGAAGAGAATACAGCATGTGATTCACAATTCATTGAAGTTCCTATTAACAACCATCTCTTCTCACATACATGGCAAAATGTTTATATTCGTATTATTCTTATGGTGAAGAGAATACTGCATGTGATTCACAATTCATAGAAGTTCCTATTAGCAACCATCTCTTCTCACAGGTAGGAAAAAATTCAGAACGTAGAGTTGGCCATATTGACAAACATCCCAAACAGTCTTGCCAGTCGGATTTTCGTAGTACATTGAAATGCTGCTACATTCGAAGATGAACAATACGGAATTTGTATTTACTTCGTTGGATAATGTATGAAAATGCAGTGGTCGGAACTCGGGGCGGAGAAAAAAAGCTCGTCTTCCACCTTTTTTTTTTTTGTAATTTATTTACTGACGCAGAGGATTTGGTGCCAGTATTTATCTTTGTGCCTACAAAGCATGCCTGTGTAGTGCTACATATATTCGACGGCAGAAGTTAGTTGTGGCGGTACCCACCAACATTTTTCAGAACTTCCGCTTGCTTTGCACACAATTCTAAGCCGCAGGCAGTTTTTTGGATTACAAAAACCGGAAAAAAAGTGTGGCTTAGATTCGAGTAAATACGGTAAATCTTTTGATGTCAACCAATAAAAAAATTGACAGAGTAAAAAAAAATTAATAAATCAGTTGTGAATAATACGATAAATGGGAAAGAGACTTTTAACTTCCAGCAACTGGAAGTTCTGTTCTGTCAATGAAGAGACCGTGCTGTATGTTAGAGTTTATGAAAATCTTGTCAAGCAACCTATACAGTATATACATATTATGGTAGGGAAGAGTACCAGGCCCTGAGAAAACTTATTGTTTCATGGTCGGGAAGTGATTTCTTTGCAGACAGTGCTACAAGCCTATCATTGGTTTTAGAAATATTTTATTCTGATGAGAAAGGCATTAGCGGACCATGATGCCATCATTGCTTTGTGATGTAATTTCCTCTGTGAGGTGCTAGCAGTGATTCCAGAAGAAGTAATATGACTTCATTAAACATTTGTGTTATTGCTTCATACATAGCCCCATCATGTGAAAAGCTGACGTAGAAGTTTATAAACAGGTGCATTTGGTACTTGGTGGCCGATAGTGATAGCCGACACTAACATTGAAAGCTACCTGATATCTTCTCTCACAGAATGATGTTCAGTACCATCTATCATACCCACTAATGTCAAACTTCAGGATCATCTTTATACTATAAAATTAAGAGGAGGGGACACTGTGCGCTAACTGCCATCATAAACGGAGGAATGAGGCCCACGTTAGAGAGATAAAAGATAGAGATTGGATAGAGGATACTGTGCAAAGAGGAAAAAAAGGGAGGAAAGAAGAAAAGAAAATGAGGAGACCACTTGTTGAGCAGTGATTGTGGAGCGTGGTGACAGACTGGGAAATGCGGGGGTTTAAAATGATGAGCAAGGATTAACATCGTAAAGGGATGTACTGAAAATTGTCTGCTTAACACAGTTGTAAGGGAAACACTTTGGATCTGCTGGTAACAAGCAGATGCAAACTGTTCAACTGTTTGAAAGTAGAGATAGAAGTCAGTGACTAAAAGGCTTCTTTTTATAGGACCAGTGATCACCAGTCTTGAAAGAAAAGTTAAGCGGGGGAAGAAACTATTTCTGTTTAAAAAATGTGATGGGAAAATTATTTCAAACTGCTTGAGAAGCCGTTTAAAAAATATATTTGTACATAAGCTGTGGGAAGAGGATAGAGAATCTGTGAGACAGTGAGGTAATTTTATAGATGCGGTGCTAGATAAGTTTCCACTTTTGGAGGATCTAGTAAGAGAGGTGAAGGATGTACTGTCATTCAATGACATTATTGAAAAGATACTACAAAAGTAGAAGTTTATCGTGGAAGATTCAAATGAAGCTTGCAACACTCCCAGTCGCCCTCCTGACTTGCATCTTGTGGCCTCTTAACTGTGTCTACTGTCACTGTTGTTACAGAAGTTTGTGACCAAGCTAATCATTGGGGACTGAAGCTTAATGATCTGGTAGTTGACTGTTATAGGTTGCTACTTGAACGGCAAACAGTGTAATAACAAACTTCAATCAAAACGATTTGAAAAGAATAGATTGTTCCTCACCACATTGAGGAGGCATTTGTTTACAGACAGACACAATTAAAATACATGTGCCCCCCTCCCTGTTCCACAGAAAAAATCGAGACTCACAGCAGATGTCGTAGAGCTGTCAACATGTCAGAGTAAATAGGAAAAGAAATATGTAGTGTTTTGCATAAGGTGGAGTTTAAAAACTCTGAATTTAATTTGCAAATGTGGAGGAAATGTCAACAGGAGCTTCCAACACAAGAAAGATAATAAACAAATGTTATAGTGAACATGGGATGCTTACAAGGTGACCCCTCAGGGGACTCAGCATTCATTTGCTGGGTATGGGCTTGGCAACCCCAGGGTCCCCGAGCTTTGGACTGGTGTGCGCCGCCAGTCCTCTGACACCGTAAGCTCTGGGCATGCTTCAGCGACCACCGTGTGGCGCAACGGTGGAACGTTGTGTGTCACAGGGACCGGAGATCTTGGCTTGATTGCCTGGATTGCGAGGATGGTACATACCTCTATACAAATCCCTTCAATCTTAAGGTGTGCTGCGTGCCGATGAGATGCATGGCTGTTGAGGTGGAACAGTCGCTAGCGGGCGACCTCTGAGGAACCTGCCGCACTTCAGTTGTATAAGGCTTACCCAGGCATGCGGGGCTCTGTCTGGGCGGACGTTTAGTTCCCTAGCTGCTCGTGGGACGCACATGGCAACCACGTATTTCCCTTCATCACCTCCGCAATCAGTAAAGCGCATGAGGGAGGCTAGTCCTCCAGATATGCAGATAGAACAGAGTAACAGGGCTCTTGGAGTCATAAATGACAACGTTTTCATCGTGATTGAGAGGAAGGAGGGCTCATTTGAAAAAGTGTCTCCTTTCTACATACGTAAAGGTTTATAAGGACTCGCAGGTACACTGAAATCTATCAAACGCCTGAGGAATGGTACCCTGTTAGTTGAGACTACTAGGGCAAAGCAAGTGGAGCTGCTTCGAAAGTCAACCAAGTTAGGCGAGTATGATATTACTGTCGAGTTGCACAATTCCCTCAACTCCAGTAAAGGCGTCGTCACCTGCCGTGATTTAATGGATATCGGGGTAGAAGAGCTGAAGCAAGAATGGGCAACACAGGGGATTGTAGACGTGGAACAATGGACACGTAGGAATAATGGAGTTGTTGAGAAATCTGCCACCTTCGTTGTGACTTTCAATTCGCCTGTCTTACCTGAATACGTTCTGGCTGGTTTTCTCCGACTTAGGGTTAGGCCTTATATACCTAACCCTATGCGATGTTTCAAATGTCAGCGATTTGGCCATACGACAATGAGTTGTGGGGGTGAACCGACCTGCGGTATATGTGGCAAGGCAGCTCATGAAGCTGGGACCAACTGCACATCTCCAGCGTTGTGTATCAACTTCTCTGGGAGCCATCCCGTCTGGAGCAGAACTACCCCATCTTTGCGGAGGAAAGAAAAACTCAGGAGATCAAGGTGACAAAGAGGCTACCTTATGTGGAAGCCAAAAAAGAGTATAAGGCGACAAAACCCCCTGTCTTTGCCACATCCTATGCCTCCTTGGTGCACAACTGTGCGTCAAAAGTAGACGCTTCGACGCAGACCATGTCCAGCATAGCAGTATCCTCCACCAATACCTGTACCTGCATTTGTACCTGCCAGAGCACAACCAATAAAGATATAGCTATTCAGGCTGCTCCGACTGCACCAAATGCAATTGCAGAGAAAGCTACAGTGAAGCCTTCGAAGACCCTCCAGAAACAGAGTGCCTCTCCACTTCCCCCATCCCCGACTTCCACAAAGAAAACGGGACCAGGGAAAGGGGCACGACGTCTGACGTCAAACCTGCCAAAGTCACCATTGGATGTCGTCATGGCATCCCTGACTGATGGGGAGGAAATTGTCACGGAGTTTGATACCTCTTCCTCAGAACCTGGCAGCCCCTCTGCTGCCACTCGCTCCACAAGTGCTTCACCAGCGCGGCGCAAAGACAGGGGGAAACCTAAACCGAAAAGCTAATATGGCTCCCATACTTCAGTGGAATCTGAATGGAGTCAGACCTCGCTTTGAAGAATTGCATCTGTTAGTACAGGAAAACCCCTTTTGCATCTCTTTGCAAGAGACTCATTTCAAAGAGACTGACACGCCTGTACTTACAGGATATCACATGTACAGGAAAGATGACCTGACTGGTAATAGGGCTCAGGGTGGGGTGGCAGTGTTCATTAAGGACACATTCCACTCCTCACCTGTTCCCTTAACCACAACTCTACAAGCGGTTGCAGCTCGGATCCTGGTCCAGGTTAATGTCACAATGTGCTCCTTGTATTCACCACCCGCTGAGCTCATTGACAGTGAAGCCCTCGCCCAGCTCATTGATCAGCTACCCCGTCCCTTTCTCATTTTAGGAGATTTTAATGCTCATCATGCATTATGGGGTTCAAACAAAACCTGCCCCAGAGGCCAGATGATTGAGCAGTTGATCAGAACTTCTGACATCATGCTGCTTAACCACAGGTCAGGCCACGCATTTTAGCACCGCTTCAGGTTCGTCTTCTGCCATAGACCTCTCTATTTGTTCGCCTGTGCTTGCGGATATTGCTCAGTGGGTCATAGACGACTACCTTCATGGCAGCGACCATTATCCTATCTGGCTCCATCTGCCAGTTGCACTGGGTCGTGTCGAACAGCCGCCGAAATGGTTGTTCCGGAAGGAAAACTGGACACTCTACCAGCAGTTGGCTGTTTTTGAACAGTGTGAAGGCATTCAGGATTGGGTGGATCACATTACGGCGGTGATGCACCGTGCCGCTGATGTATCCATACCAAAGTCAAAGGGAACACCTGTTAGGCAGCCTGTCCCTTGGTGGAATGACGACTGTCGTACTGCAATCAGAGGCAGAAGGGCGGTTTTGAGAAGATTCCATCAGTGCCCCACTGATGCGAATCTGGCAACTTTCCGAATAGCATGGGCGCAGGCGAGAAGAATCGTTAGGGAGAGTAAACGGAGGTCTTGGCGTGAGTTCCTGAACTCCATCAATAGGTTCAAATCTTCAAGGAAAGTATGGGAAGCCATTAGGAGGATCTCAAGGCGATACTCTCGACCGCCAATAGCAGCTATCCGTGAGCGGGGGTGTCTCCTAACATCTCCAAGAGACATCGCCCGGGCATTGGCAGAATAATTTCAAACTATTACAGCCGATTCTAGCCAGGACTCAGAATTTCTTTGCTATCGGGGTACACAGGAGAGGGCTGGTTTTGATTTCCGTACAAACAACACTGAGGAATACAACCAGCCTTTCTCTTTGTGGGAGTTGGACTCTGCACTGTCAGTATCTCGGGATACTGCATCTGGTCCAGACCTAATATCGTATAGCATGCTGCAGCAGTTGGATCTGCGGTCAAAGGAAGTCCTCCTTCAACTTTTTAATGAAATTTGTAAGACAGGTGACTTTCGTAGTTCGTGGAAAGAATCGATTTTAATTCCACTTTTAAAACCAGGGAAGGATCGGACGGAACCCAGTAGCTATTGTAGCATTAGTCTCATGAGCTGTTTAGGAAAGACATTTGAGCGTATGGTCAATAGGCACCTGGTGTGGGTTCTCGAATCCAGATCCTTACTTACCCGCTGCCAGTGTGGGTTCAGGAGGTATCATTCCACCCTAGATAACCTGATCCTACTCGAAACAGCGATACAAGATGCTTTCCTACGTAAGCAACACCTTATCGGGGTTTTCTTCGACCTGGAGAAGGCGTACAATACTACCTGGAGGCACAACATTTTGCGGCAGCTTTATGAGTGGGGTTTCCGTGGGCGTTTACCCACGGTCATCAGATCCTTTCTGTCGGACAGGTATTTTAAGTATAAGGTTGGGAATGTCCTGTCTGACCGTTTTAAGCAGGAGAATGGTGTCCCTCAAGGAAGTGTCCTCAGTGTGACAGCTTTCGCAATTGCCATCAATAGTATTGCATCCACAATACGACGGCCCATGCAGTGCTCCTTGTTTGTGGACGATTTCTCCATTTTCTGTGCGTCTTCCTCCCTCACAGCTGCTACATGCCAATTATAGCTGACACTCCTGCGATTGGAGGAATGGTCTAAGGCCACAGGCCTTAAATTCTCTTTGGAGAAGACTGTTTGTGTAGATTTTAACCGTTCCCGTTCTCTTTTTAATCTCCCTGTTTTAAAACTAGGAGTCACTGTTCTCCCCTTTATGGAAAAAGTGAAATATCTCGGGCTTATTTTTGATGAGAAGCTCACATGGTTGCCACACCTAAAGGATCTAAAAGTCCGCTGTTTCAAGGCTTTAAACGTCCTTTAATGCGTCAGTCATAGGTCCTGGGGCGCTGACAGGGCTCGTCTGCTCCAACTTTATAAGGCCTTTGTGCGACCTCGACTGGAATACAAATGTCAATATTATGACTCTGCAAGACCTTCCTACCTCAAAATGTTGGATGTGATTCACCATGACGGTATTAGGCTTTCAACGGGGGCTTATCACACGAGTCCAGTTGCTAGTCTATGTGTCGAGGCGGTAGAGCCTCCGCTGTCCATTCGGCGTCTTCTCCTCGTGGTACGGCACGCGTACAGGGGCCAGTCCACTCCTCTTTCATTGGCGTCCAATACTTTTTCCCAGCCGGCACTGGAATGTCTCTTCCGCCACCGTCCGAAGGCAACAAAGCCGTTTGGCATCCGTGCAAAGGAGAGTCTCGAGCCAGTACGCCTGGAGGGCATTAAGGTCCTCCACCAGGGATGGAGTAGGGGATCTCCCTGGCTACTACAAAGGCCAAGATTACTTCTTGATCTGTCTGCTTACAAGAAGTATTGTACCCCAGACCACCTTTTTAAAATTAAACTTACTGAGATTTTAGAACGCCATTCAGATTTTATTACTGTTTACACAGATGGGTCTAAACGGGGGAATTTTATGGGCTGCTCTGCTGTGTTTCCCGATACTGTCCATCGGATAGGGCTCCCAGAGCAGTTCTCAGTTTACTATGCAGAACTGTTTGCCATTCTGCAAGCATTAGAGCATATGCGCCGAAATTCATCATCTGCTCCGATTCCCAAAGTGCTCTACACGCTCTTGAACAGATGTACCCAGCAGATCGGATGGTGCAAGAAGTGCAGGACGCACTCCTGCTCTTGCAACGGCAGGGTAAGGATGTAATTTTCTGCTGGGTTCCAGGGCACATAGGGATTCCTGGAAATGAACTTACAGATGCGGCTGCCAAGGAGGCTTGCTCCATCCCACCTCCTGCTCGCTGTTCCGTCCCCCTGCAGGCAGTAACATCTTTCGTGTCTCAGAAGGTAATGCGTTGATGGGAGGCTCAGTGGCTGGACGTGAGGGATAATAAGTTGCGAGCGGTGAAGGATTCTGTCCGATCGTGGCTCACCTCCTTCCGACAACGACGAGCTGAGGAAGTAGCCCTTACACAGCTTAGAATAGGACATTGTCCGTTGACACATGGTTTTCTGTTACGTCGTGAGGAGTCACCAACGTGTCAGACATGTAGGACACAGCTGTCGGTACGACATATTTTAACTGAGTGTGTTTTATATGCGGGTTTGATGGAAGATTTCAGTTTCCCACCAGACCTGCCCTCTCTTTTAACTAATAATGAGGCGAGTGTCGCTAGAGTTTTACGTTTGTGTATGATGTCTGGACTTCTTCCCAAAATATTGGGATTGAGGTCTTAATGTGCTGTACAGTGGTTTGGTCACCCATTATTTGTAAGTGGTCACTCAGCCACCGTTAATTATTTTTACTTGTTTTGTACTGCTATTTTATTTTTAGTTTTATCTACCTGCTTTGATGTGCTGTGTCCAATCTTGCGATTTGAACATTACCAATTCTTGCAAAGATCGGCTCTGAATTGATCTTTTGGGAACGGGCACTGATAACCACGTTGTTGTGCGCCCTAAAACACTAATCATCATCATTACAAGGTGAATTTTTGAGGATAAACAAAAACTGAACAAAGTTAAAAAAAGTGTAAGGACAGCTCAATGAGAATGATTCAATGAATTCAAAATTAAGGTCTTACATACTTTGTTGGTTACAACATGACTTTGTCAGTGTATCTTTCCAGACACTTATCGGTGTCACTAAAAGCCTAACAACAGGTGTGTAATAAACTGCTAATTGACTGCTGCTGAATGAGCAGATCAGTTTTGGGTAAATTTTTTGCAGCATAAGGACAGTTTGGGGTTGTAAATAATTCTGTCAATAATATGTTAAATAGCTCATTTGCAATTCAAGCAGTCTTTCATTTTTTTTACCAGGCCTTATACATCTTGCATGATGACCATGGTGCAAAAATTAAGGACATTTACACTTATACAGACGGGTACCTACAATCATTCTTACAACATATTGTTATACAAAAATGTGATGGGAAGGTGGGGAAAATGATTCTACAGCATTGAATGCCTTTTACTTCAAACCTCACAGATGCTTGAAGGTATATGTACACATGGATGAAGATTGTTTATTGTGTGTGTGTGTGTGTGAGAGAGAGAGAGAGAGAGAGGGGGGGGGGGGGGACTAGGAAATAATATACCTACATACCCCCACCTGTAGAGTTTCCCTGTTAAATGAGGGGAGTTCCAAATTACAGTTAAAGGGCTTGATTAACATGGTCTCTACTGTCTTATTGTGCAGCATATCTATCAAATGCTAATGTAAGTTCACAGTGTGGCCTACTTGCTTGAGCAAGCCAGTTAGCCATTAGAATCTGTTATATCAAATTTTTGTATTTCACCTCAAAGTAATAACTGGTACTATGTGTCTTGATCCATTTCATTAAACTTTCCATTGCAAAATATTTCTGAGCACATTGTGTACCCATTAAACTGAACAATCCTCGTATGAATGTCCTGTGCTTACTACTTTAAATTTAAAATAAAGTCAGTACTGCAATGTGTGAGGTGAGATTATGTTAGGCATTCCACTGTACCAGCAAATTTCCATTTATTCTGTTTTTGACAATTCTATTCTGAAAAGGCATTATTTTTGTTGGGCAGTTCACATGAACTAGGTGGATGGACAAGAGTAGCATAAAGAACATCAAACAAAATAAATCTTTATGTGTTATATTTCTTTACTCTGTCCTGCATGACAAAGAAAATTCTGGTAATTGTCATTATTGGGCAGTATATATGGGCTGGATTATGTTATTTTAAGAGTAACATGAGGATTACACAGGTAGTGTTAACTTTAAAATGAGATAAATGTCATTTTTAGAATGTTTAATTAAACTGCTGTAACAAGTTTTGCAACATTGCTACCGAAAAATCTAAAAAGATTTTTATTCTTTTATGAACAGGTCTCCCTAGAGGTGTAGACCAAGGAATGTTGATTGAGGCACTGAGTAGGTTTGGAAAGGTGCGAACTTGTTCTATTTTCCAGAGATCAAATAATGCAGTTGCTGAGTTTGAGCAAAGGTTGGTGAACCATTAGTATACTTTTACTTTATTTATATAGAGCATTTGTGACGTATGTCATCACAATCTGTGAAACACCCTTTGTTGTGCTGAATTTGGGACTGGTTTGTACCTCATATTATTGACAAATGTAATGAAAGTGAGATGCTGCTATATGTTGTTATGATGACAATAAACACAAAATCCTTACTGCTGTATGTAAGTGTACATATAATTTCAAAAAGTTTCTGAGTTGTAAGATGAAACAGCAACCGGCGATAACAGTGTTGACCCCTTTTGATAGTAAATGCAATATACAAGATTTTTGTATTTCATTTTTAAAAATTTTTACAAATGTTTGTGACTTTCGACTAAATTATATTATTAAAAAATTGTACGAGATCACTACTGTGCTTTGCTTAGGCAGTTTGACTAGCTTGTATACAAGGCTTTTGTGCTGAGTTAATGGATTTATTTACCATATATCACAATAATACTTAGTGTGATCACACAGTATCCACCTTCTAAACCAGGTTTAGACAAACTCTCCTATTTGCGAGTCAGTTTCCAAGCTCCTGTCTGTGAGGTGGGCTGATAGATCAGCCATACCCATGAACTGAACAGTGGAAATACAACTTAGGCAGCTGGGACATTCATTTTTATCCTAACAAAAACAAAATTCCCTCAAGCATTTGGCTTGCAGGAAGGCAAGTAGTTTTCAAAGGGGGCACCAACTGCTTTACAGTATAAAGCAGGCAAATACTGAAATTTTCATCCTTCATTTGTTTTGGAAGAAATAATAATCCCTTTCAGTGAAATATAATGCATAGATAAGAATATTTTTGCATAGTAAAAGTTCAGTTTATTCTGAAAGTCCATCATGTTGACAAGGAAAGCAAATTGGAGATCACAGTATTTTGGGATAGTATTTATCTTTTCTTTCATTCCCAGAAATTGTACTACTTCTGTTCCCACACTTACTTAACAGCTTTTCCCAAGCTGATTCACTGAACATTTGTTTGTTTGCCTTGAATGTCCTCCAAAACTGAAGTAACCTACCACACTTCCTGGAGTATAATTCACTGAATAAATATGACTTCGGGAACCAGACGTGTTTCATGAATAGTTAGCAGAATTGTGTTTAGAAGGCCAACATTCTTGCCAGTTAAATGTTCAGATTCGTCAATAGTAATGTTTTCAATTCTGTCCACGGAAGACAGCACATTTTGATGTAGCCTTTACTTTCTTAAGCAAATCTTCTGCTATTGTGGCATGTTTCAATGACTTCACTGAAAATGGGTCATGGTCTACCAAAGTTGTCATTAATATCACATTTAAACTTTTTCCAAGGCATCGTTTACACCATTGAGTGTAGAAATTATTTATTTTCGCAGTTGCATTGGAAATACTCCAACATGTACGCATGTCACTGTTGTGTCTGAGCCCAAATCCCAGTAAACCGCTGTTATTATTCACCATTTACATACAAGTGCCAATTTTTATCACTGGATTGATTTTGGTGTTTCATAAAAATATTTTATTGCTTCAACATTGTAAGTAAAATATAGATTGCTACTTACCATGAATAGGACACACCCGTTTGCAGACAGGCACAATTAAATAAAAGACACTTACGTGTTAGCTCTTGGCCACAGCCTTTGTCAGAAATAGAGAGAGAGAAAAACATACATACACACACACACACACACACATACATTCATTCACACAAGCAAATGCTTGCTTTGTCAAGAATGCATTCTGGTTCGAGCCACCCTAGATGACGGTCATGTGTGCTTGAGGTATGCTTCCTTGTGTAAATGAATGTGTGTGCTTCTCTTCCTTTTTCAGGCAAAGGCTTTGGCTGAAAGCTAATGTGTGTCTTTTAATTGTGCCTGTCTGCAACTTAACGTGTCATCTCTATGGTAGGTAGCAATGTCTATTCTTTACATTCTTAATATTCCAGCCCAAAGTTTCCATTGTTTTATTGTGTTGCTTCTTCAATTGAACCACCATCCGGCATGAAATAAAAAATAGCAAAACGAAAACTGAAATGAAATATCCCATTCTGTCTTCAGAAGTTCCTTCACAAAGGAAAATCAAGGAATTTTGCCATCTTCAATATCTTTGTTGCTATGAAGTTGAGTGATGCAGGAAAAGACTACAATAATATAGCAGGCATAAAAATATCTCTGGTAGTTGCAGTGGATTGGGCATGGCATCTTCGTGTGCCTACCTCAACCAATCAAGTATAACGATTTTGGAAATGTTTTTGTAGCAATGGAAGTCAAACTTATTTACAGAACTACCATGCTGTATCACTCACATACGTTTATACCAGCATCACAGAACGTATTTTGTGTTCGAACATAAAGTGTTACCTATTAGAAAATAATATTCATGCAGATGGATCAAAAATTTTCTGCCCACCAGGATGCAGACACTGAATATGTATATACAACGAAAGCCCACTTTTACACTTTTCAAGGGACTTCAAAAAAAATGGTGTAAAATGTGGGAAATAACATTTTAAACTGTAAAAGTTATGTATAGGATACCCTCTTGCACTTTATGTATGATATATGTACATAACAGACATCAAAGGACTTCTCAGGGACTTGCTTATTATCTAATGAAGGTTTATTAACTAATAAAAACTGCTGATGTAACTGGAACTGATAACTGTCTGGGAAGTAGGAATGTTTGACTCAATTTCATATGTCATAATCAATGTTTTTGAAAGCCTGCAGCTGTCATACATTATTTAAATAATGACTTACTGCACTACTTACATATTTTTTCCTGCTTAGCATGATGCGTTTCAAAAATTTTTTCTCATTGTCAAGTGCAGGTATGTAAATAAGTATTTTGTGTGGTGATGGTGTTAGAATATGTTTTATTCTGCATCTCTTGCACTGTAGTCATCTGTTTGAGTTTATATGGTACTGTGGCTCATCAGTTATGTGGAAAACCACACACACACACACACACACACACTCACACACGCATTGTTTGTTTGTATAACGTTACAAAAAAACATATGTAAATACTGCACTTGAAAACAAGAATAAATTCTTGAAACATGTTTTGCTCATCATGAATAAAATACATAACCAGTGCTGTATTTAAACTAAAAACATTTGAGCAACACAAAGTGAATGACAGTGTTAACTAGTGCTCCAAGTGGCCATACGCCGGAACATGCTAATTATTGTTCAGTGAATGTGTTACAATGATCACAACAATCATGAAATTGCGTTTGTACAGTAGAGACAGTTTGGAGATGGCTGTGATTGGTCTTGATATCTTCATTCCAACGAACTTATTTACTTCCATTAGCCATCACGTGGAGTAGAGCTTGGCCGTGGCGAGAGATGTGGTACGAATTGTTCCAACTTTTATATGGTTCAAATCTGCTGAGTAGGTGCCCTGGTGTCAAGAAACTTAACCACATAATACACTCCTGGAAATTGAAATAAGAACACCGTGAATTCATTGTCCCAGGAAGAGGAAACTTTATTGACACATTCCTGGGGTCAGATACATCACATGATCACACTGACAGAACCACAGGCACATAGACACAGGCAACAGAGCATGCACAATGTCGGCACTAGTACAGTGTATATCCACCTTTCGCAGCAATGCAGGCTGCTATTCTCCCATGGAAACGATCGTAGAGATGCTGGATGTAGTCCTGTGGAACGGCTTGCCATGCCATTTCCACCTGGCGCCTCAGTTGGACCAGCGTTCGTGCTGGACGTGCAGACCGCGTGAGACGACGCTTCATCCAGTCCCAAACATGCTCAATGGGGGACAGATCCAGAGATCTTGCTGGCCAGGGTAGTTGACTTACACCTTCTAGAGCACGTTGGGTGGCACGGGATACATGCGGACGTGCATTGTTCTGTTGGAACAGCAAGTTCCCTTGCCGGTCTAGGAATGGTAGAACGATGGGTTCGATGACGGTTTGGATGTACCGTGCACTATTCAGTGTCCCCTTGACGATCACCAGTGGTGTACGGCCAGTGTAGGAGATCGCTCCCCACACCATGATGCCGGGTGTTGGCCCTGTGTGCCTCGGTCGTATGCAGTTCTGATTGTGGCGCTCACCTGCACGGCGCCAAACACGCATGCGACCATCATTGGCACCAAGGCAGAAGCGACTCTCATCGCTGAAGACGACACGTCTCCATTCGTCCCTCCATTCACGCCTGTCGCGACACCACTGGAGGCGGGCTGCACGATGTTGGGGCGTGAGCAGAATACAGCCTAACGGTGTGCGGGACCGTAGCCCAGCTTGACGGAGACGGTTGCGAATGGTCCTCGCCGATACCCCAGGAGCAACAGTGTCCCTAATTTGCTGGGAAGTGGCGGTGCGGTCCCCTACGGCACTGCGTAGGATCCTACGGTCTTGGCGTGCATCCGTGCGTCGCTGCTGTCCGGTCCCAGGTCGACGGGCACGTGCACCTTCCGCCGACCACTGGCGACAACATCGATGTACTGTGGAGACCTCACGCCCCACGTGTTGAGCAATTCGGCGGTACGTCCACTCGGCCTCCCGCATGCCCACTATACGCCCTCGCTCAAAGTCCGTCAACTGCACATACGGTTCACATCCACGCTGTCGCGGCATGCTACCAGTGTTAAAGACTGCGATGGAGCTCCGTATGCCACGGCAAACTGGCTGACACTGACGGCGGCGGTGCACAAATGCTGCGCAGCTAGTGCCATTCAACGGCCAACACCGCGGTTCCTGGTGTGTCCGCTGTGCCGTGCGTGTGATCATTGCTTGTACAGCCCTCTCGCAGTGTCCGGAGCAAGTATGGTGGGTCTGACACACCGCTGTCAATGTGTTCTTTTTTCCATTTCCAGGAGTGTATTTGTAAACACTACTGGATGGCCAGCATCATGTTTTCTCCACAAATATTTTTTTGTAATGCATGAATCGTGGGAAAATTATAAATGTGTTGATGCAAAATCAGGTGCAAATTAACGTTGTGGACATAGGAAATTTGATGGGACTGATAAAAAATGTCGTAAACGGCGAGAAAATGTCACTTTTGGGAGAGTAAAAATAGGGTTATACTGTAGTATGTGGTGAGACTAATAAGACTCCATTGCTCATGTTACATATTAAATGACTGAATGGGTAGTATTATTGACAATTTCAGGCTTTTTGCATGATTCAGTTATATTTGATGGAGTCCTGCTTGTTTAAAATTCCAGAAATATTGAGATAAATCTGAACAAAATATGAGCCTTGTGCCAACACTGGCAACTAGCTTGTAAAGCAGAGAAATGCAGAGTTGTGCTACCGGATCAATGAGTTGCACCTAGAGTCTAGTCATGTCATATAAATATTTTGGGAGAACAATGTGTAAAGATATGAAGTGGTACGACCACATAGGTTCAGTTATAGGTCAAACAGAAACAGATGGCAGGTTACTGCTCAGTGGTAAGATTCTGAGAAACTGCAATGTGTCTAATAAAAGGGAATGCATACAAAACATTATAGTCGATTTTTCGATACTGCTCAAATGCGTGGAACCTATATCAGGTCAAGCTAATGGGATATCGAGGATATACAAGTAGTGTTGTTTGCAGGATCACAGGCTTGTTTGAGAAGAGAGAGAGAGAGAGAGAATCAGAAATTTTGCAGATATTAATTGGCAGACATTAAAAAAAAGACACTGTACATCTCATGAGAACTTACTTAGAAACTTTCGTGAATTGTCTTTCAGGGCAAACACTGCAAATATTCTTCAGTTCCCTATGGCATAATCCATATCACTTCAGGCAGGGAGATTACCTTCATAGTCTCGGATGTTATTGAATTTATCATATGTTAAAATTCAGGAGTAAGTAAGAAACACACATTTTTTTTCTTTTCTCCAGAAAAATTCCTGCCCTGAGATACAGGCCTCCAAAGGTGACACTGTGAACACCATTTTGAAGATGCGAATTTTGGAAAAAATTTTAAAATGCGTATCTCTGAAACAGTTCTAGACATTTTGTCAGGGTTTTTTTTTTTAATTTGAAAGATAATTGCTTTATGATTACAATGGTATCCTCCGTTTGGACATAGCTGTCAAAGTTCTTTTACTGTTGCCTTTTGAATTTTTTTTAATAATTTACAGAATTTTTTTTTCTTTTTATTTTATTTTTTATTTTTTTTTCAGAAATGCCAATCCAGAAAAGTTAAACCTTTTTTCTGTGTGTTAGTACCATGTAGTACTATATTCTCTGTAAAGGAGAGCTTCCACTTTTTAATTTGGAAGGTTTTATTTAAAAAAAAACATTTTTTTAAGTTTGAAGACTAATGTATGTCTTCACTGAAGTTGTTTCTTACTAATATTTTTGTTACAGTATTTATTTCTGTTGTCTTTGTTGGAGTTATTTCTCATCACTTTCTTTGTTGCACTCATTTCACTTTCATTGTTGCGGATATTTCTTACACTTTGTTGTAGTTTCTTGTCAGTTTCTTTGTTGTGGTTGTTCATTTCATTACAGGTTTCTCTATTGTAGTTGTTCAGAACTCATTTGTTTACTGAAGAAGCTTCCAAGAAATCTGAGACCATCCAGTGAGTTCTGTGTTTTCGTGAGGAATTTTCCAGCTGACACAGTTGCAGTGTGTTTTGTGACGAGAACTGTTTGAAATGTCTTCTGACTGAGGCCACAGGAGGGTGAAGTGTGCTGATTATTTACATATCCATAAAAGATTGATATTTAACCCCAGGACACCTAAGGGGGGGTTCGTTGAACCCACAATTTTTTTATGTTCCCTGCTTTTGCCCAAATAACTTTCATACTACATATTCCCTTTTGAGTTATTGTTTGTTGGCTATTTTATGAAACATGTCAATATATTTTATAGAAAATTCCTGCTTTGAAAGAAAAAATAAATAAACTTATTATGGCTCCAACAACCCCCCCCCCCTTAGGCTCCCATGCTATAGAAAATTTCCCATAGTAGCATTTCGTATTTCTCATCTCTACAACAATGCAAGTTAGTTTCTTGTTGGTTGTTATTCTTGATATTCACAACAATCGGTTTACTTTCGGAGGAAGTGATTGTTGATGTCAGTCAGTTGTTATTTATCTTGCAAACTTGCAGTGAATTAGTGCAGTTCCCTACTGTTCACACCCAGACTTAGAAATGACTAAAAGAATATGTGACTTGTCTTTAGAAAGAGTTCTGAATGAAATTTTAGATGAAGATTCTGACTTGGGGAGTGAAAGTGAATATGAGGACGGTGGTATGGAGTATGATTCAGATCGGGAAAGTGATGTGGATGACAGAGAAAGTGAAGATAACGCAGCTTCAGGCAGTGACCATCAGGATGTTATTGTGGCCAAGTCTGGAAGAAGGTACGCAATCACACAGCCTAGAATTCCTCAGAGGTCTGTTGCTAATATAGTAAGAGAGAAGGCAGGAGTATCTCTAGCTGGTGTTTGCCATTCAGCTGGAGAAGCCTTTAAGTTACTTCTTACACCTGACATCATGGATGTTATAGTAAAGCATTCAAATGAAGAGGCAGTTAGGCGAAATGTTACTTTGACTAATGAGAAAGAAGTGTATGCCTTTATAGGAATCGTGATACTTATTAGGACAATTCTGTCAGTGTACACGATCTTTGGTCAGACCCAATGGGTCGGCCAGTTTACAAGGGTATTATGGCAAGAGAACGTTTCAAGGAACTTATTGCAGTCATAAGGTTTGATGATAAAAGTACCCGCCAGCTAAGAAGGGAAGCAGACAAGTTCACAGCAATCCGTGATGTTTTCAACAAAGCGAATGATAGGTTTCCACTACTGTACAAACCAGGGGTCCACCTCACCATTGATGAGATGCTCAGCTTGTTTAGAGGGTGCTGCCCCTTCAAAGTATTTATGAAGGAGAAACCGGGCAAGTATGGCATCCTTATACGCATGATGTCCGATGCAGTTGACAGATACGTCTTGAATATGGAACCCTATGCAGGTAATATTCAGAATTTGTCAAAAGAAGAACAGGGTTCAGCAGCTGTCATCAAAAGTCTGGTAGCACCTGTGAAAAATACTGGTTGAAATATTACTACAGACCGATACTACACATCGGTGGATTTAGCAGAAGAGTTATACCAACACTACAAAGTTACTACAGTAGGAACTCTTCAGTCAAACAGGAAGCATATTCCAGACATAATGAAGAACACGTCAAATTGAGAGCTATATTCATCAATGTTCTTGTTCACAGACCCATCAACAGGAAAGCCTCCAGTAACTTTGGTGTTCTACATAGCAAAAACGAAACCAAGTAAAAACTTACTGATATTGTCAACAATGCACCAAGATAAAGGCACTGTTGGAGGAGAGAACAATAAAACTGAGATAAATGCATTTTATAATTCCACAAAAGGTGGTGGCGCATATGTACACCTGCAAGAGGGGAACGAAGAGATGGCCTCTATCTGTATTTTACTCTCTCATCGACATTTGTGCTATCAATGCAACCACCGTATTCATCCAGCAAAATCCAAGATGGAATGAAAAGAAACACAACAAACGGAAACTTTATCTTCTGCAAGCTGGGATGGAACTAGTGAAATTGCAGGTAGAAGAAAGAAGTGCTAATGCAAGAGGGTTATCTAACCAAATTGTTCAATCAATGGAGACTATTCTACAAAAGAAAACCAAAGAAGTGACAACAAAAGCACGTCAGCCTCCTGCAGGGAAATGTCAGTGCCATATTTGTGTAAGAGAAGCTAAAACAGAGAAACAGAAGTACAACAATTTAAGTAAACCAAAACAGTATTGTGGACAGTGTCATAAACGTGTATAACACACATTCAGAAAAAAATTGTGAAGTGGGTCTCTTGCCTTGAAGTTGAGGACTCTGAGTAATCTATTGTGTATGAACACATCTGTATTTTGTATTGTAATATGTCAATTTTTTATTCACTCAATCCAATATTTAACACAATTAACAACATTTATAAACCGATGCCTTAGTTAAAATACATAAACCATTTTGAAAGTTGTAATTTTTCGTCAGTAAATTTATTTAATATTGAAGACTCTGTTTCAAAGTGAAGGTGTTTCCAGGGACGACATTTTGTGTTCTAAATGTTTTTACAGAATGGCAACAGTGATAGTATCTGAACAAGGTGAAGCCTCCCATGGTGCAGATGATGCAGATTTTGCATCGATAGAGAAAGTATGAAATACCCTGAATCAGTTAACTACAGGGGTAGGTGTTAGTCCTGTTAAACTGTGGTCAGTGAAGTCGAGTCATAAGCTCTATGCATCAAGAAAGTGCAGATAAATTACTAAAGCTTTGGGTGAATACACTACAGCAAAAAGTAGAAATTCCATCTTCAGAAGAAAATGAACCAAAGCACTCTTACACCTCTTACCAGGAATTTTTCACAAATATCAATTCAGCTGTTGAATATTGTGCATCCTACAGTGAAAAGGGTGCAAGTTTTCACTATTATTTCAGAGACATTTTCAAAGTAAACAATTTTGAACCACTTTCCACTAGTATCAAAGTACATGGTAGACAAATCAAGAAACACGAGGCCTGTAAAAGGAGTCTTTGGAAGACCAGATGCCTATTATGGTCATCCTGTAGAAGTAGCTCAAGTTCAAGTAGTGCAGTCATTTTATCTGGAAGATAAATGGGCCTATACTCGCCATAGTGCCAACAAATAAGATACTATAACTGTAACAGTTGACGGTCAAAAAGTTGTGAAAGTGAAGAGGTACATGACTCGCAGTATTAAAGAAACTTTTGCAGTTTATAAGAGCAACTTTACAACTTCATGTATTGGAAGATCAAAATTTTATGCATTACGACCTAAATGGGTAGTTCACACCTACCTAGAGATGTCTGTTTATGTGTGTACTGCATGAATTTTGAACTTTGTGTGGTAACTTTGAAGAAATTACTAGAACACTTGACATATGACTCCTCGGTTGGGTGTGTGAAGTAATTAGTAGTCTGTGACATAAAGCGGAGACTTGTTTGTTTCAAGAATGTAGTGACTGCCCTGGAAAGGGAGGACTGTCTTTACAGACACTTGGCCTGGAAGACATGTAGATAACTCTGTAGAAATTACATATGCGACATGGGAGGAAAATAAACTAATTAAGAAAACTGTTGCCTTTGACAGTTTGATTGATGAACTTGGTAAATGGTCAGTGAAAGTAGCATCTAAAGAAATTGCAACAACAACACATTACAGAAGTGAAAGGGTGTGTACAGGCTGAAGAACTGTGTTTAGTGCTACACTGTGATTTTGCTGAGAACTGGTCTGTAATTCTCCCACAAGAAGTACAAGGGTATCATTGGAGTAATAACCAGGTTTCAGTATTTACAGGAGTGGCATATTTTCAAAACAAGGCTGCAGGTAAATAGTCTTCATGGGTTTGCCACTGGATCACATGCAAATTCCACAATATTTCCTCGGAGCAACTGTCCAACATCCTCAGGTGGTTCACCCTGGTTGGTGGCTAGGTACGACTGGCGGGATCCGCACATCGCCGCACCATTTCCAGAACACGTGCGCGAAGAATGCGCAGGTGCAAAAGTCGTACATGCACAATGATTTGCAAATAGATTGTGCCATATTCAAACTCCCTCTGCCGAAAATCGCAGAGCGGCTCTCCTGCACATACATTGTACACTGCGTTTCGCAACAGTGCGTCCAGATGTTACTCACCAATGACTGTACTAGACCGACAGGGATGCCGGATTTCAACTGAGCACAGCCTGGAACCCTGCATTGGCTGCTATTAAATCATGATGCGAAAATCAACATACTTCGATAACAGACCCGTCATAACATTGGTCTAGTAACATTGGTGAGTAATGTCTGGCCACACTGTTGGCAGATGCAGCGTACAGCACACGCGCAGGAGAGCTGCTCTGCGATTTTGGGCAGAGGGAGTTTGAATATGGCACCATCTATCTGCAAATCATTGCGCATGTACAATTTCCATGGTTGAACCACCTGAAGATGTTGGACAGTTGCTCCGAGGAAATATTGTGTAATTTCACTATGTGGTCTGGCGGCAAACCCG